>NC_067399.1:617807491-618014991 GCF_016432865.1 Antechinus flavipes | reverse complement strand
ATAAATGCAAATAGTTTACATTCATTTCCCAGTGTTCTTTCTTTGGGTGTAGCTGCTTCTGTCCATCATTTATCAATTGAAACTGAGTTAGGTCTCTTTGTCAAAGAAAACCACTTCTATCACAATACATCCTCATACAGTATCGTTGTTGAAGTGTATAATGATCTCCTGGTTCTGCTCACTTCATTTAGCATCAGTTCATGTAAGTCTCTCCAAGCCTCTCTGTATTCATCCTGCTGGTCATTTCTTACAGAACAATAATATTCCATAACATTCATATACCACAATTTATCCAGTCATTCTCCAATTGATGGGTATCCATTCAATTTCCAGTTTCTAGACACTACAAACAGGGCTGCCACAAACAGAAAATTCACTTTCAATGGGAAGATGTTCTGAAAACCCTAAGGTCTACTAAAATGATAGTGGAAGTCAAGAGTTTAAATTTGGGTTCTGCCACTTACTAACTTTCTCACCTAATGTAAATCATTTAACTTCTCGAGGCCTCAGCTTCCCCATTTATCAAAGGAGATTTGGATTATTCCAAAGCCAGTTCTACCATTTATGTTTTGGGTTACTCTTGGCTCAAGTAGCTTTTTCTGATTTCTTGCCAGGTATGTTGACCCCTTGGATGCTGCTGTTCTCAGCAGATATTTCTCCAACCTTCTGCTTCAGCAGCAATTAATGGGCAGCTGGTACTCCAACACTTTTGGTAGCTGTTTATGCAGACAGATGGGGGAAGGACAATTGCCCTTCTTCATTCACTGATAGCAATCATATGTGGAGAGAGTTGGACTAGCAAAATATGTTTGCACCCAATTTTGAAAATAGACATTTTTAGGCTTAAATAGTCAACTTTTGTATACTATTATGCTATATTTGGAGCCTGAGATCCCTCATAGCCTTGTAGTCTTGGACAAATCACTTAAAATTTTTTTGGAGATAATCTGGGTTAAGTGACTTATCTATGGTCACACAGCTAATAAGTCTGAAATCAAATTTGAATTCACGTCCTCCTAACTTCAGGATTGGTGTTCTATCTACTGTGCCATTTAGCTGTCTCAAATCATTTTATTTTTATGGTCCTCAGATTTCCCATCTGAAAGGTATTCCTTTCTTGTTTTTTTTCTTCCTCTTTACTTAGTGAACTCACCAGAGGCAACATGGCTTCCTGGATAGATTCAAATCTCAATTTTGTCCCTTACATCTATGTTACCATTACTTAATTTCTGCAGACCTCAGTTCTCCCATCAGATAGCCAATATAATATTTTCCTTATTATTTCTTTTCTTCCCTCTTCTCTAAGCAAGTAACATGACCACTAGGATGGACAACAAAGTAGATAACAACTCTGTCCCATACCATCTATGTAACACTGAAAAGTCATTTAACCACTCTGAGCTTGAATCTCCCTTTCTGTTAAATAAAGAAATTGAACTCAGTGATCTCTAAGCATCTTTTCTGATTAAGCACTTTCTGGTCCTAGATCTATTACCAACACCTATCTCCAAGTACTTGTCAAGCCCATTTGCTGTTCTCTGAACTTAGGGTTCCATCTGCCATCTCACTGCTTTTGAGCAGCCTGCCCTCCCCTCCTGGAACATCCTTCCTCCTCACCTTCACATCTTAGACCCCTTATCTTTCTTCAAAATTCAGTTTAAGTGTCACCTGTTCTCATAGGAAATCCTTCCTGAACTCCATAATCACTAGTGCTCTCTCCCTTCCTCTCCTTCCCCAATTTATCTTTCATTAATCTACATTTATCTACATCTACTCCTCCTACTCAATTCCTAATTTCCAGAATCTCTGCACCTTTTCTCCCTCCTTTTATGTCCAGGACCTAGCACAATGATGTTCACATAGTAGTCACTTAATAAATGAGTTTTTAAATGAATTGAATTATTGATAGTGCCAACTCTAAAGTGTATCTGTTCTCTGTTGAGGTTCATAGGCTTAAAACTATAAGAATGCTGCACTAAGATGATCAGTCTTAATAAAAAAGACAAAAACTATAGTTGAAAGAGACCTGAGTATAATCCCTACCCACATATATAAGTTTCATGACTCTGAGCAAAACATTTAACTTCTCTGAGCCTCAGTTTTCCCATCTGTAAAATTTGGCCTAAAATAACTTACATATCTAGTCAAAGATATTTGGATGGAAGATATTGTGTAAACCTGAATGAGTTATGAAAGTGTGCTATTATTCTAAAATCCATTCCTCTGCTTTCAGAGAGTGTCATGTCTAATCTGTCCATACTAATGAACATCTAAATAAGGAAAATAAATATTTTTTTCTTTGATAAGGAAAGTAGTTAGATGGCTCAGTGGATAGAGTGCCAGATCTGAAGTCAGGAAAAGTCATTATTGTGAATTTCATTCTGGCTTCAAATGCTTTCTAGCTGTATAATCCTAAGCAAGTCGCTAACCTGATTTGCCTACGTTTCCTCATCTGTAAAATGTAAGATCAGCTAGGTGACCCAGTAAACAGAACATCAGACCTGTAGTCAGGAAGACTTAAGTTCAAAACCAGCCTCAGACACTACTGTATGTGACCCTGGGCAAGTCACTAAACTCTGTTTGTAAAATGAGCTGGAGAATGAAATGGCAAATCCCTGTAATATCTCTGCCAAAAGAACCCCAAATGGTGTCACAAAGATTCAGACAAACGAAATGATTGAACAACAAGGGCACTGATAAGAATACTGAGCAAGGCAGATATTGGAATATCCTTCTCTAAAATTGGTTGACACTCTTTCAAGAATTTCGATTTAAATCAAATAACCTATGCATGATCTTTCTAGCTTTGTCATGACAAGACACTAAGAAGGATATGCATATGAACTCCAAGTAAGCTATCAGAATTCTTAAACCGTTTTCTTTCATTATGGAACCATAAGCAAAACTTGACATCTCTCTTGCCATCATTCAATGGGTCTTAAATCAACTAGACTTAGTATACCCTAGCACAATGGAAAATATGACAGATTTAATCAGAGAATCTGCATCAAAATCCCAACTCTGCCAATCACTACTCTGTGTGATCTTGGACAATGACTTAATTTCTCTGGTCCTCAGTGCACACATCTCTAAAGTGAGAGGGGTCAGATTCAATGACCTCCAAAGTTCCTTCCAGTTTTAAATACATAATATTCTGGTACAATCCTAGGTAACTTGCCTCATTCTTTACACAAGTTAGTTTGCTTTGAGACGTTGGCTATCTGGAACAATGATTATATAGGAAATCATTAAGAATAAAGCAAAGTGGAATGTTAACCTTGTCTGGGCTTCCTCAACTAAAATTCAACATGAATCTTCTTTTGCCTAGAGTAGAACAAAAGAAGCAGATAATGTGCAGACTCAATCTGTCAGAGAAAATTGTAGACACTCATTTTCACTGAACAACATTCATTAGAGGGACATCATGGGAGACCATTACCAGTGCAATTCTTCTTCCATACCAAACAGATTGTATGTAGACCTATTCATAGGGGGAAAGGGCCCTGGCCATATATCCTAGATATTCCCAGGGCAGAACAAAAACAAAAGGCCACACGCTGTCTTATGCCACAAGCTTCACTTTCAGAGTAACTGAAAAGCTTAATTTCCATGGTTTATACTCTGCTGATATCTCTGGACTTTTAAATAGCAGATAGAAAATAAAGAGATGTTGTTATGATGGATATGTTTTCCCATAGAAAAACTGGGTAGAAATGACCATTTCATTTCTCAGAAAGGAAACAGCATAGTAAAATATATAGGTAAAACAAAGAAGAAGGGAAAGCTATCCTTTTCTTTTCCCTCTTAGGATTATAAATCAGGGAGCCTTAACCTGACCTCCAGCATCTTGTTCTAAGAAAACTGGGACAGGAAAAAGAATCTGAGAGATAATAACCTTGACTATACTACATTAAATTAGTAGGTTAAATTAGCAACAAAGTGATATGCTGTACTACTTAGAGGGTAATCAATTATCTCAAAATTTGGGAATTAGAATGGGCTTCCTTCAATAAATTTGAATTTCATCATTTATTGCCATTTTATAGATTGGAATACTGAAATCTCCAGTAGTGAAATGTCTTGCTGCAGGTCAAATTTAAAATGCTCTAATTGGTCTAAAGGGCAACAGTGAAAACACCAGGCTAAGGAAAGCAGGCACCAAGTAGTAGATATTCTAAGGAGCAAAATTTTGTTTTGAAGAACAAGAGACATAACACCAGGAAGAAATGAAATGACAGTTATGAGAATTAGGGCAAAACACTAAATATCACCCTCATGTCCAATTGGGACAATAATCAAGAGTGACTTAAGCCACTTAGGAAAAAGGGTTCAACATTGGTTGAGAACCCAAAAAAGGTTTTGTTTCAGGCGGGATGGTCACATCCAATCCCAAATATTTTGTAAAGCAGAATCAACCACTGACCCTTCTATATCTGACCCTTCTATATTCAGTCAAATCATGTGTTATTCCTCTGCCTGACATAAAGGGATGTGACAGTACATCTTAAACTGATGTTTTCCCCTAAGCCAAGGGTGCACGCTCTCATTTAAGCATCCAGTAATGAGTTAAATGGCCCATGACTTAGTAATTGACATAATAACCTGCAGGAGGCAAGTATTATGGCTTTTTTTTTTAACTGAAATCCTAGGTTCTTCTAAGTCTGCTCCAGAGAAGGACATTCATATCAGAATTTTAAAATTTCCAGTAAACAAACTGCCTGATTTCAAAAAAAAACAAAACAAAACAAAACAAAACTAAGGTCTTGGATGTCATAAAGGATCATAGATCCAGAGCTGTAAGAGATCTCACAAGCTATCTAAATTAATATACTCATTTTACAGATGAGGAAACTGAGACTTAAAGACTAGATGATTTGCACAGGGCAAATATAGATAGTATCAGAGGGGAGATTTGAACTCAGGTCCTCTGACTCTGATGCCAGGGTTTATTCTGCCATACCATTCCATCTAAATTACACATTTTCTAGATGATGAATGCAGGAATGAATCTGATAATTTTTTTTCTTTCTTTCTTTTTTTTTTTTTTTTTTTTGCTGAGGCAATCATGATTAAACAACATTCCCGGGATTAAACAATTAGGAAGTGTTAAGTGGTTGAAGCTGGATTTGAACTCAGGTCCTCCTGACTTCAGGGCTGGTACTCTATCTATTATGCCATCTAGCTGCCCCTAAATTTTTTCTATAGGAAACTTCTCTTTGCAAAAAAAAAAAAAAATAATAAAATAAAATAAAAATAAATCTCAGCCTCCACAAAAGAACTCAGATAAAGATTCAGGAGAAAAAACAAAAAAAAAACAGGAATTAATTTCTACTATCATGACTAGAGAGAATCTACAGAAGAAGAAGGAGCCTGACATGTGGCACCTCTTGGTGCTTGAAGAGAGAGGGTACAAGAATGAAAACTCTCTCTCATCCTACTTCCTCTCACTCTGTGTGCTGCTTGTGCCACATTCTCATATTATACGAATAGAGAAGATACATACATATTTTTGCAACTCCTAGTTCTTTAATGAGAACAATACATAAAATCATCTCCATTTTTTTTTCTTTTTTTTTCCTATATAATGTGATATGACTTAGAATGGGAAAAATGTAGCCTCAAAGTGTGTTAGCTGTGTGACTGTAAATAAATCAGTTATCAAAATGGAGCTACTAAGAGCACCTATCTCTCTGGATTGTTGTAAAGATAAAATGAGATAATATTTATAAAACATTATCTAATCCTCAAGATGCTAAATCACCAAAGCACAGAATTTTAGAGTTGGTAGACCTTGATGGATCTGATGAAATTACTGAAAGAATCCCTACTCCAAGTGTTCATCCAATTTGAAGATCCCCAGTGATGAGAAGCCCATTGGTCTCCTGGAATATAATATTCCTCTTTGAAATGTCCCTTGTTGTAAGGAAATATAATAGATCAATATCAGCTACACATCATCTTGCTACTCATTCCAACCATGTTCCCTCATACAAGGGAGTATTTTCTGTTTGCCAGAACATGTCCAGAGGGTATGACAAATGGAGGAAACAGAATCTGGGCCCTCTGAAAATTCAATGGTACATTTTCATTGTCTAATCTTTCTCCTGTGGTTTTTATATCTACAGCAACTATCTGGACAAGAAAAAATGAAGCTCCAAATTATGGCTTTTATATTTCCAGTTACCCCTAAATCCCCAACTAAAGATTAAAGGATTTCAGTGTACTCTCCCACCTCATGGCAAGTTCCCATACTGCATCAGAAAATTCAAAGAGAAAAATTCCATTCCCTTAGCACACTGACTAATCAGGTCTCAGGTGATGAGTGATCTTGTGGTGAGCCACAGACATGTCATCATAAATACTCATTTTTATGATAAAGCCCCAAACAACTCTAAAAAGCCAGGAAGTTGTTAAGTATAAATACTCCAATTCCTCTAGCCTCTCTACTAACAGAAAGAACAAATTTCCTGTTTCAGTTTCTGTTTTCTTCAGCTTTCTTCTCAGTACCATTCCCGAGCATCTAGACCAAAGTGAAGAATAAGGGAGCCATAGATTCAAGCAGCAACCACATTAATGGCAAGAAACTGTCAAGTAGCAACAATAGTTCCCATTGTTAGAATGTTGTAAAGATTACAAAGTACTTTCCTTGTGTGGTAAGGTCTGAAGCTCTGGGAGATTAAGACCTGGCCATAGTCACACTGTAAATGTATCACAACTGGATATACTGGCTTCAAAGTCAGTGAACTCTCTGCAAAGAAGTATCCTGGCAAAGAAGACTATTGATAACTAGATACAAAAGTATCTTCTCCTGACCTTTCCTGGGGCAAGTATGTGATACAGTGGATAGAATACCAAGTTTATAGTCAGACAGACTCATCTTCCCAAATTCAAATCCAGCCTCAAATACTTCCTAGCTGTGTGACCCTGGACAAACTACTTGACCCTGTTTGTCTTAGTTTCCTCATCTGTAAAATGAGCTGGAGAAAGAAATGGCAAACCACTCCAATATCTTTATCAAGGAAACCCCAAATGGGGTCACAAAAAATAAGACACTATTGAAAAATGACTGAATAACAAAGACCTTCCCTAACAATTTAATTTACACGACATTATTCAGAATGAATAACAATAGCCAAGATTTATATATCATTATATTTTAATATATATAAGCTATATATATAGGTTGCTATAGATACATAGGTTACTATATAAATATGTATGTGTGTGTAGATATATATACATATATATGTGTATATATATATATATATTTGTTATTATATGCTAAGTACTGTGTAATATCTTTTATCATTATTATATCATTGATCCTCACAACCACCCTGGGAAATGAGGTGCTATTATTATCCCCATTTTATGGTTGAAGAAACTGAGGTAAAATGCAGGTAAATGAATTCTCCAGGGTCATACAGCTAGTAAGTGAAAAGTTTATTTGAACTCAGGTCTTCCTAATTCCAGACTTGGCACTGTATCCACTGCGCCACCTAGCTGCTGCAATAATTAGATAGAGGGCTACCATCTAACCCTGTACCAAAGATTCCAAAATCCTAACACATCTTCAGTACCCACTATAGGGTACAAAATAAGTTTGTGCTCATTTGATCCTAGCTTCAGTTTCTACTTGAACTAATTAGCTTTATTTAAATCCATGTAGCTAAGAATTAACTCCTTACTCCCACCCATAGCCATCCACCAAATGCAAAGTTCTAATCCCCTGGCAAACTGGTTGAAAATAAAATATACATTATTCATTCTAAAGCCATCACTACTACTGAAAAACAGCTCAGAGAATTGCAGATGGTAGTTATTAAGCATATGAAGAGTTGTGCATAATAGCAATGATAGAACTCAAAAATTCACTACATTTGACATGACAGCCTCTCAAAGGAACCAGCAAGTAAGGTCCTAAGGATAAGAAAGGTGAGTTCCACTTTTTTATAGCCACTTGTATTTCTTTGGTTGATCTCTTTCAATATTTTCCTAATGTTGGTATCCCCAACACAGCACAAATCTTGGTTTATAACTTTAAAATATTTCACAGAATCCTGGGATCCGAGTTGAGACGTGGCATAGTATAGACACAGAGAATGGAAGTTAAAGTCAAGAAACCTAAGTTTGGGAGGGAGAAAAATTTGGAATGCAAGGTTTTGCAAGGATGAGTGTTGGTAACTATCTTTGTATGTATTTAGATAAATAGATATTTTAAATTTTTTTTAAGAAACCTGAATTTGAATCCAACCTCTTACAATTCACAAGCCATATAATCTTGGGCTTGACTTCTGTAGGCCTCAGTGTCCTTATCTATACAATGAGGAGCATGGTTAGATGATCTCTAAGCCCTTGTCCAGCTTTGAACTTCTGTAATACTCAACCTGAGCTTTTGTCCAACTTGACCTAACTTCTGCCAGATACGTAAATCACTTCTTACATTTAAAGAGATCTATTTTTAGGTTTTGTTTTTGTTAACACAGGCATGTCCTTGGATTGTTCAAACAGAGAAATGTTTTAAAATTACTTCTCAAAACTAAACTATCAACATGAGTTGCCTAAATAAATTCTTCATAGCTAAGCAATCTCAAGCTATGGGTATAATGCCATACTTATCTAATAGTTTAAAATATCTCAGATATGTGATTGTCTTCTCCAGGCTCTACTTGTAACTTTCTCCATCATGTTATTGTAGCTTTCCCAGCACCATCCAAAAGCTCACTCTACCTACTTTAGCCCTTTATTCTGATTGGTCCATTCCTCAAAAAAATCTCCATCTTAAGGAGAGTGCACAGACCAGTCACATTTTCATTCCTCTCCAGGCTCCACTTCAGTATCTAGATTTTCTCCACAAAGCTTCCCCTTCCACTCCTTTTCACATTCCTTTTGTTTTATCTTATACCACTAGAATGGAAACTCATTAAGGAAAGAGAAATTTTTTCTGCTTTTACTTGTATCCACAACTCTTAGTACTTAACTTAGTACCATCACCTAGTCCATATTAAATATCTTAATGAATAAAATACAGCTCTCAGCAGTCAAAATGTTGTAAGGTTTATATACTTTTTATGAGTTACATGTATTTTACTCATGGAAAATCTCAGGCAAAATAATGAATAACTGAATAATGAATAACTGAATAATTATTCAGACATTATTGACTCTTTTTAAAAACAATTCTTACTATGTAGGTGATCTTGCTTCCCTGTTCTCAACAAAGTAGAAGCAGAAAATTGTAGGTATAAGAGGGAGTGCTAAAGGACAGAGGGACAAAAAGGAATGTGACAGAAGAATTATAAAAAGCACATATAAGAATGACAGAAGCAATTTAGGGTCATTTAAGTGTAGAGGCAAATATCCCAGGAGCTACCAATAGCTCCCAAAGCCAGCACTATTAGGGGGCAGTATGAAAATAGATGCTACATGAGTCAATTGTGTGATTTGGTAACAAAAAACAAGAAGGTTGAGGGGAGAGTTTATTAATAGAAGTATTAAGAGAAGTCTAGTATGAACAATTAGGGGTGTGATCATCTTGCTATGATACACGCTAGCCAAATCATATCTGAAATATTGTGTTCATTTTAAGGGACCACATTTTAGCAGATCAAGGCAGATCAAGATAAAACCATACTAAGGTCTGGTTAAAGGAAAACTGGAGATATTTAGCCTGGAGAAGAAAAGACTTTAGAAAGATTATAATCCCAACATTCAAATACTTAAAAGGCTGCCATATTGATAAAGAATTGAGTACGTTCTGCTTAGCTACAGAGGTCAGAATGGGACCAACCAATAAAAATTATAGGGTAGTAGATTTTCACTTGAAAATGGAAATTTTTTCCAAAAATTATAGGTGTTATTTTCAAAAATAAATTTTCCATCATCAAATAGAATAAGTACTAATGCTACAAGTTGGGACTGGACAAAAAATCCTTTTGACTCAAGAGTCTGCAGTTCTATGTTCATATGAGGATAGAAATATTTCCCTCAGAAATTTTTTTTCTTATTTGGCACATTTAAAAGATTAGAATTTTATTATCTAGAAAATTCATACCACCATAATATCTCAGAATTAGGAGAGAATTCAAAAGCCATTTAATTTAAATGTTACAAGAACAAGGCTCTCCCTGAAGCAGTGGAATTAAACTCAAAT
Organism: Antechinus flavipes; assembly: GCF_016432865.1. Classification (NCBI taxonomy): domain Eukaryota; kingdom Metazoa; phylum Chordata; class Mammalia; order Dasyuromorphia; family Dasyuridae; genus Antechinus; species Antechinus flavipes. Next base: position 618,004,838 of record NC_067399.1, on the reverse strand, counting down.
GGAAATAGATCCCTGCAGAAACATATTGACTTAGAAAATCTCACATTAATATTATCTATGTTGTATTGTGTTTTTATTTCAATCTGATTCTGCTGCAGCATTCAGAGTTTTACTGGAGGGATATAAGTTTAACACTCCCATATCATATTCAACAAATGGTCATGCAGCCTTTGCTTAAAGACCTCCACTGATAGAAGAACCCACTATATCCTAAAGCAGTCCATTCCAATTTGGGATTGTGCCAACTATTGGGAATTTTTCTTACATTAATCTTAAACTACTGTAACTTCTACTCATGATTATTCCAGTCTGCTGAGGACAAGTAAACCAAGACTAACCCCTTCAAAGTTTTGAAAATAGACATTATGTGTCCTCCAAAAAATAAACCTTTTCCATTTCTTCAGCTTGTCCTCATATGACATAAACATGGGAGCTCTTGGAGTCATATATAAAGTACTTTTCATCCTTACAATTATGTGTAAATAGGAGCAATTATAGTGGAAGTAGTTGTGGTTATAGTAGTAGTATTAGTAGTAGTGGAAATAATATTAGTAGTAATAGTGATAGTAATGATAGTAGCAGTAGTCATTGGTGGTGATAGTGGTGGTGGTGACAACAGCATATTTTTTATGCTACCATTTAAAAAAATTATCCTTTTCCCCCATGGAATTGACATAAAAAAGATTCAGGGGCAACTATTATCCTACTGCTATTCTGTTATATTTCATTTCCGAGAACTATTACACATTTAGTTAAAAAGAACTGGATTCTTGTAATTGAATAAAAATATTAGGATGGAAGGTCATCTTCAATAGCTTACTCAGTGTAACTTCAATAGAAGATAGCACAACCAGAATCACCATCCTGTCCCCACAAAATTTTTATTTCTTCTACTATGTCTCTATATTTTGCAAGCTTCTCATTCCATACAGCTTTGAAATTATGCTTATGCAATCAAATTACATCTATTCAAAATGTTCTTAAGGCTTTTATACATTATGATAGGTCTAAATGATTATTGATAAAAATTCAGTCTTTGATAATACTTTAGTTTTAGGATTCTATTGGTTGAGAAGCAAAGAATATTTTAAGGTCTATATTTATAATATGGGGATGTTTCATCTATCATGACATAAAAGATGCTATATATTTAACATACATATAACATATAATAACCCCAAGCACGAGGTCATGTCATGTATATATTCAAAAGATGCTAAATTTTTACAGCCATCAGTGTTAAGTGTATCTATATTGTTTCTTTGTGTTGATCATTATCACACTCCTTTAGATATTCATCAGTTTATCAATGTCCACGGGTGGTACCCATAACTGAATGGCCTTGTGGTCTCCCTAGATCATATTAGAACAAGATAGATGATCACTTCCCAATGAGATTTACATCTCATTGATTCAACTCAATGTTCTAGCCTGTTGAGATATTAGATCTTTAGATCTTGATTCTATTATCTAGCATGGTAACTATACCTCCTAGTTTTATGTCATCTAGAATCTGATAAGCATACCATCTATGTTTCTACCCAGATATTGATTTTTTAAATGGCACATTGCACAAGGCTAAGCATAAATTCACTGGAGATATTTCACAGGAGGCCTCCTTCAACATAGATATCAAACCATTAATGACAATACTTTGAATCTGGCTATTTAACTAGTTCCAAATCTGCTTTACTGAACTATGTTCTAGCCTATATATGTCCATCTTTCCCACAAGAATAGCATAGGAGACTCTGACCTTTCTTCTGCTCCTTAAACAGAGTACTCCATCTTTCCACTATGCATCTTCACTACTGTCTTTCATGCCTGGGACTTTCTCCCTCCCCATGCCCACCTCCTGGTCTCCTTTAAGATTCAATTAAAATACCATCTTCTGCAAGAAACTTTTCTGGGTCTCTCTTAACACTGATACTTTATATCTGATATTATCCGCAATTTATCCTGCATATATCTTGCTTGTACATTGTATAATTGTCTGCATATTGTCTCTCCCATTTCAATGTAAGCTTCATGAGAACAAAGGCTTTTTTTTTTAACCTTTCTTGATATCCTTAGTACTTATCATAGTGCCTGACACTTAAAAGATACTTAACAAATGCTTGTTGATTAACCTAAGACTCACTGTTCTACAGGTTTCTAAAGCTTCTCATAATCATATAATACATGCGTATTTTGCTGGCATGAGATTTAGCAATAGCTTTTGTTAATCCATAATCAAATGACACAGAAAAAAATAAATATTTAATGCCCCCATTTCTCTGCATGCGTGGTTGTTTCTGTTTCCCCTTAAATCTATAGGGTTAAGAGAGGATAGCAAATTTCCACATAATTAAAAATCAGGTGAAGAGAGAACAGCACCCAAAAATCTATGGCCTAGTCTCCATTTCTAATTCAGTTAAATTCCACAGTTATCAACTGGGCACCTACTATGTCCCTAGGACAACATAAGTCACATCATACAATATCCCTATTTATGCTACAATTGTTCCTCCAGGAAATAAAACTCTTCTACCTACAAGTAATGTCTTATTCATTCCATCAGCCCATTTTGTAGAAGCATGTGACATGAAATCTTCATATCCCATCTTTGAATTTACAAAAATCAAATGTGGAGTCTCTATTGGAGAGGGAGCAATAAAAACTTTTAAAAACCACTCCTTTTTATTCTATTCTCAGATAGAGAAGTAAATAGACTCTGTTCTTTAGGATTAAGAGTCCTTCAATAGATAGTAAGGAGTAAAATATGTATCCATTTTCAGTATCAATCCAAGATGTCTACTCAAACATTAAATTGTGCATTATCTATAATAAGTATGTTGAGTAAGTATGCAGATCTGGATACATCATGCATTGTTTAGCCATGAACTGTTTTACCCAGATTCCATTTCTACAGGTCTGAAGAATTTCAAATACTTGCAGAGTGTCTGCCTAACAGACTGACATATGTATTTTTAAAATAGCCTTGAAATTCATTCCATCCAACACAGCCAATAGATTCAAACACCAGAGCAGTCTGGAAAAGGAAGAATGATCCTGTCTTACATTTCAAAAGTAGTCAGTGAATTGGTTTGTTTTGAGAACATACTACCTCCTGGATACTAAATTAAAACACACAATTAGATTTCCATTAAGTTACAGCAAATTCTGCTGAATTGATCTAAACCCCCTACATTCCTATATGACATCATGCTTTAAAGGCTCAGCCTGAACATAAATACTTAATGTAATAAATACAGTCTGAAATATTTGATCTACTTGGCAGTTTAATTGATCTACTACAGAGACTGACAGGAAAAATTAAATTAGCTCTGTCTTATCTCTGCCCATAGCACATTTTAATTGCAAAGGCACTTCAACCACAATTTTGGTTACAAATAGAACTCTTTTGCATGGTTATCATGTCTTAATGTTCAGATAAAATGGAAGAGAACAGATAAGTGAGGATGCATGCACTGAATTATTTGATTTTTAGTTTGTTTTTTTCTTTTTAGCTTAAGAAGTTTTCTTTTTCTTTTTTTTTTTAATATATTAATATCTCTCTCTGGGTCACAACCCCAACTCTTCTTCATTTCACAGAAAGCAGTGTTTGGATAGGAATACTCAAAAAAGCCCAAAATATTTTCAGTCACAGATTTTGAGATGCAATGATAAAAATTAACTCGATTTTCCAATAAGCAAAGGCCAAACAAAGCCACTTCTATCTATCCGTCAGCCAATTTGTCAGTTTTTTTTTTCTCTCCTTTTTAGGAGCAAGATTTTATCTGGTCAACACCCTAGCAACTGGTTGCAAGATGAAGTATTTGGGTCAATCAGCCAGAAATATAGTCAGCACAATGCCAGAATGCCAAAAAAACATTTACTGGATTGACCAGGAATGTTATTATCTGCCCAGCTCATGTGTACATAAACATGCTTTTACAGAATAGATAATTGCTTTTAAAAACAAATGCCAATTGTATACAACATAATCTTATACTAGAAGAGTTAGGTTGTAAAGGTTCTACACAGTTCCATCTTTAGATATCTTATCTAAGTAATATTTAGTTACAGTCAATAGAAAGGACATTGACATCCAGAGGGACAGAGTGTTTCTCTGGCAATAACAGAACATTCTTATCAGTTTGACAGGTCAGATATATTACAATTAGATCTCATCAAGCCATCTACAAGCTGCAACATTCTCTACCTAAACTCAGCTCTCTCAAAAATAGAGATCCTTCCCTATATCTGAATATATACAAGAAATCTGCCAGACTCAGCTCCATACATTCCAGTGACCCATTGATTAGTAAGAAGGACAAATATATCCCTGCCCATACAAAATGGCTTATGGAGAGGGAAATGGGATTTTAAAAGCTGAATAATCCCACTCAGTTTCCTGTAAAGATTTCTATAAATGGGATAACTAGAAGTAGAAGTAGGGATAATTGTGGAAAGATCCTGGATTCCAGTCCTGCCTCAGTTGCTTTGAACAAGTCACTTCAGTTCTTCCTGGGCTGGTGTCCTCTTCTATAAAATAGCCAATGGATGGATAGAAGATATCCTGGATAACTGTTATGTTTCGTTCTAGTTCTGACATGTTAGGAGCTTCAGTTCTTTTATCATATATACAGAAGACGCCACTATTATCAGTAAGACATGAGCTTCAGATGGTTTGGGACTGGAATAGATTTGTATCAATCTAACTATAACCTCCTGGTGACAACTGAGCTCACAAACTTAATCTACTCAGCATTTCATTACCTTTCTGACTTCCAACCAACTGAGCCAACTGGCCCCATAGAAATCTATGGACCTATTTATCCAAACAATGATCATCTGTACTACTACTGAATAATAATGATAATAATAAAAATAATAGCTATCATTTATATAGCGCTTATTATGTACCAGACACTGCATAAGTGTTTTACAATTATTATCTCATTTAATCCTCACAATAACCCTGGGAGCTAAATACTATCATTACTCCCCATTTTATAAATGAGAAAATGGAGATGAACCAGTTAAATGACTTGTCTAGAATCACACAACAACTAAGTGTCTCAGGGAAGATTTGAATTGAGGTCTTCCTGTCTCCAGACCTGAAGCTCTATCCACTGAGTCATCTAGCAACCTTTATAACCTACTTGGATATCTTTGAAGGCAAAATTGTCACTTAGGCAGCTAGGTAGCTCAAGCCCTAGAGCTTGAGTCAGGAAAACTACGGGGTCAAATCTCACCTCAAACACTTGAATGCTGTGTAACTCTGAGTATGGCATTTAACTTCTATCTGCCTCAGTTTCTTCAGCTGTTAAATGGGGACTTATAATTGCACCTACATACATATATATATATATATATATATATATACACACACATATAAAATAAAAGGGAAAAAAGAGATATACAAATAATAAATATAAGAATAAAAGGAGATAATATTCATAGTGTTTTATGAATCTTAAAGTACTATATAAGTGCTATTATTGTTGTTGTTGCTATTATTATTATTATTATTATTATTATTATTATTATTAGGAGCTCTACAGTCATATTCATAGATTGCAAGCTGAAAAAGACTGTAAAGGCCAGCTATTTTAATATCTTCATTTTACAGATGGAGAAACTGAGGACAAGAGAGTTTACATGACTTGTCCAGAGTTACACAGATATTGTGGCAAGTCTTTTAATCCCCAAATTCATCACTCTTTCCCACCAAACTGCACCATACAAGGGGGAGTATGTTGACTTTGTATGTTTAAGATTCAGTTGTGCCCTTGAAAGTCTGAAAACTGCTTCAGAAAGAAAAAAGTTGATATTCTATGGAAGAGGCAACAAAATAAGGAGATATGCCTCACTTCTAATCCAGATTAAGAAAACCAAACCGACTTCCTTATCCTTCCCGATCTTATGCAGGTCTCCACCATCCACTGAAAGTTCTCTCTAACCAACAATTTCTAAGACCCGTTGATTGCTGAATATAATACCCTTTCTCAGAAGGATTTACCTTTCATCTTTCTGTAGCTTTTAACATTTTGATAATCCCTTTTACATCCTTCTTTCCTTTCCTCAGAATCCTTTATTGAATCATTATTGATGTCCTCTGTTCTAGCCCCTCTACACTCTCTCCACTCTTTCTCAATGATCTTATCAGTTCCTAACAGTTCAATTGCTATTGCCTTGCAGATGATACCCTTATCTCTGGTTCCATCACTGATCTCTTGCAAAGAGTTAGATGGGAAGAGACAGCTAACCCAACTTCCTCATTTTACAGAGCAAGATATTTCCACATAGATGACCTATAGGCATGTTCAACTTAATATGTCTAAAACAGAATTCATTATCTGCTCCCTAAATCTGCCTCTCCTCCAGACTTTCTAGTCTCCATCATCCTTTTAGCTGCCCAGTTTCAAAACTTCAGAATTATCCTCAATTCTTTCCATTGACCTCAAGCCCTCCATTTCCAGTTAGTTGCTAGTTATGTCTATTCTACTCCACAGTATCTTTTGCAACCACACCCTCCTCTCTACTCACATTCCAACCCTTTTATGTAGTTCATATGTTCATCAGCTCTCAACAGAACCATTCAGTAATGAAGAGATTACAAGATTTCTTCAAGTTTTGTAGACTTCTTTCACCACTCTTCTTCATACAGCCTCCATTTCATCCAGACTAGCCTCCTGATGGTTCCTTCAACTCACTGTAATATTTCCTACTTTCTTACCCAACCCTAGAATTCATTTGTTCCTCACATCGAGGTTAGGTTGCTGGGCTTCCTTGAAAACTCAATTCAAAGAACACTGGGAAATGAATATAAACTGCTTGCATTTTTGTTTTTCTTCCTGGGTTATTTCTACCTTCTGAATTCAATTCTCCCTGTGCAACAAGAAAACTGTTCAGTTCTGCACACATATATTGTATCTAGGATATACTGTAACCTATTCAACATGTAAAGGACTGCTTGCCATCTAGGGGAGGGGGTAGAGGGAGGGAGGGGAAAAATCGGAAGAGAAGTGAATGCAAGGGATAATGCTGTTAAAAAAAAATTACCCTGGCATGGGTTCTATCAATAAAAAGTTATTAAAAAAAAAAAAAAAAAGAAAACTCAATTCAAGTGTCAAGTCCTCCATGAAGCCTTTTCAGATTCTTATGGTTGCTAGTGATTTTTCCCTCCTTAAATCATCTTGAATTTATCTATTTCCATGGAAAACACGAGTTCCTTGAAAATGGGAATTTATTTTTGACTTGTGCCTTTCATCACCAGTACCTAGCACAGTGCTTTTTACACAATGGAAACATAATAAACACCTATTGAATAGAAGGTAAATTAAATAATAGTGCCAGCAATTTGTTTTTCTCCTACTGTGGCTAGGTTAGTAACATTCAGGTCAATTTGATTACTTCTTCTTTTCAATATAAAGCATGCTCCTTGGCCAAATATTGACAGGCTGCCATGCTGCCAGGAACAGAAACCAAGGCCTAGTGGACTTAACCCTCATCTCCAAAATTTCTATCATATGGCCTTACTGTCCTGATAAACTGCTGTCTCAGTCACTCACTACATTTAGACCCAACTTCAGATCACTTCTCAGGCAACATTCTTCATCAACCATCATTCCATGCTTCATATCCTTGGCCTGTCCTTTTCCTTGTTCCCATTAAATCACACAGAACCACAAGTAAAACAATTTTATCATTATTCATGGAAAGGAAATAGTATCAACCTATTGGATTAAATGAAATCAATCTCACTCAGCATCCCACCAATTTCCCAAAAGAAAATATATTCCCCATCTACCATAATGCTCATGAATGTATTGCTTCTCCCATTAGAACGTAAACTCCTTGAGGAAAAATATTTTTTCACTTTTTGCATTTGTAATCCTAGCATTTAGCACCCTGTTGTTGTTGTTCACTCATGTCCAATTCTCTGTAACCCTATTTGGGGTTTTCTTGGCAACAATATTGGATTGGTTTGCCATTTTCTTCTTTCTCTCATTTTATTAATATGAAAATGAGGCAAGCTGGGTTAAGTGACTTTGCCCTGGATCACACAGCTAGTGTCCAAATCATTTAAAACTCAGATCCTCCTGACTCTAGGACCCAGCACTCCATCTACTGGGCCACTTAGTGCCCATTTAGCACCTAGTAAGCACTGAATTTTTTTTTTGTTCATTTATTCACAAAATGCTACTGGCCTTGGAATCAGGAGGACCTGACACTTAATCTGGCCCCAGGCACTTAATACTTCCTAGCAGTGTGACCCTGGCAAAGCAAGTCATTTAATCCCAATTGCTTCAACCAAAAAAAAAAAAAATCCATAAAAAGAACATATGTACTGGATCCAATTCTAGATAGTGTTATGAAAAGAACAGTGAACTTAGAACTGGGGTATCCTGGATATAAACATTGCATTTACCATTGACTAATCACATGATCTTCTGTTCTTCTTTCTTTTTAAAACTGAGAATATTACACATTAGCTATTTATCTCATAGAATCAACTAAAATTGTATACATAAAGTAAAATATTAATATTAGCTATCATAATTCTATTCAGAAGGGTCTTGACACATCCCACTTCCATTTTTTTCTTCATCATATACTGCTTCTATTTCTCTATCCAATGACATCTCCATGTTTGCATTTGATACCGTGTGATGAAATCCCCGTAAAATGCTCACAGCCACAACCATGAGAGCAAGCAATCCAGGCAAACTGCCTATCCGTCTGCTTGGGAAAGATGGGCTTTGATATATGACATGATAGCACTTTCCTATCAATGGCACAGCAGTGCTCCACAAATGGAGGGAGAATAGGGGCTATAACTCACAAGAAGTGGAGCCAGGAGTGAATTATGAAAGTCATTCCCTGGCAACTGTAATTATTTTTCTCCTTATCCCCTGTACTATGGATCACAGGTTAAAGGAAGCTGAGACCAAATATAATAGGCAGAGAGCTTCTTCTGGAAGCAGACTTCAAATCAGCTCTCACTTGCCCTGTGGCCAGGCACTTCCATTGCAAACTAGAGATCCCTGTTTATGCCCATTAATAACCTCCTCCGTATTAATGAATTGTGCATACGGTGCCATCCATTAAGGCAGTGTTTGGAAAATTCTTTGTGCTCTCAAAGTCTTTTTTCTTTCCTCTGGGCACACATTATTGTTATTCAAACCATAAACATAGCAGAGTCAAGCATCTTGTCTTTTTTTTTCCTGTGTTTCCATGAAAGGTTCAACAATAAAAGAATGTAATCATGAGACTCTATGTGCCAGTTTTAGAGAACCAATTTCTGAGACCTACCTCTTTAAAAGCATCAATGGGGAAAAAAAAAAAAAAACTTACCGCTATCTGTGCCATCACCCAAAACAACATTAAAAAAATCGTAGTCTTCTCCACATCCAGCCAACTGGGCTTAATGATAGTAACACTAGGCTTAAACCATCCTCACCTAGCATTCCTACACATCTGCACCCATGCCTTCTTTAAAGCAATGCTTTCCCTATGCTCCAGCTCTATTATTTACAGCCTTAATGATGAACAAGATATTTGCAAAATAGGGGGCCTGCTCATACTTCTCCCCATTACCTCATCAGCAATTATCTTAGGGAGTCTTGCCCTCATAGGTACACCTTTCCTAGCCGGGTTCTACTCAAAAGATTCCATTATTGAAGCCATAAACACATCTCACGTAAACACCTGAGCCCTATGCATGACTATAGTAGACACAATGCTCACAGCTGTTTACAGCATACGAGTTGTCCACTTTGCCCTCATAAAAGAACCCCGATTCTTTCCTATATCACCACTAAATGAAAATTTCTTAGATGGCTACAAATCAAGAAAATGGGGGAGAATACAAAAATTATCAATAGATAGAAAAAAAAGTCTACTCCTCAGAAAGGGGTACAATTCCTTCTTTGAGTTGGGAATGGGAAACATCTCAGAATAATGATAGCTAGCATTAATATAGCACTTTAAAGTTTATAAAGCACTTTACTAATGTCAATTCATTTGATCCTCACAAACCTAGAAGGTAACCATTATTATCATATGCATTTTACAAATGAAGAAATTAATGCTAAAAGAGACTATGTCACTTGCCCAGACTCACATTGCTAGTTTTGTCTGAAGAAGATTTTCCTGGTTATGAGTCTCACATGTTATCCTCTATAATACCTACAGATATCAAGGGTATAGACAAGAGCTATCAAATCACAAAGAAAGAAAAACTATTTTCAATCATTTCAGAAAAAAAAAGCTTCATAAAGTCACAATGAATAGAACATAAGGAAAAAACTCTTATCAAAAAGTGGAATAGGTTGCCTTAGGTAGTAATAGATCTGTAGATAGAACAGAAAGGAATCCTTTTGGGCTTAGAGTTGGCTTAGATGACCTCTGAGTTCCTTTCTAAATTCTAAAATTCTTGATCCTATAGTACAGCAATTTGATCTATTGAAAAATGGAAACGAGAACTCTAGTCAAGGCTAGAATGGCAGGACGCTGAGTGTAGAGAAATTTGCTTCTAGAAATGTTATCAACTATCCCATATCTGAAGGTCTTGTTCATAGAAGGGTCGATTTTCCTCTGCAGTATGACACTTAAGAGTCATATTAGATTCCAGAGTTTCCCCTCTAAAAATAATATGATTAGATGAAGATGGCTGTCTACACAGCCAAAATAAAAATGAAGAATTGAAAGAATTTTCTACATAAATTAAAGAAAAAGATACATATCTTACTCTCAACTATTTGAATAGTTCTTACAGAAGTATTTAAATGGTTTGACTTGGCTAAACAATTGTCTCAGTTCCCCTCATTAGAGACGGCGTCTTGGGATTCAGTATGTCAGTGCTAGGTTTGGCATTACTTCCATCCCGATTCCACCCTTAAATGTCTAGCTACTAGCCAACCCAGCCCTACCTAATGGGATAGATTGCTCAGAGGGAGGCGCTAATGAAATAAAAATAGTATCAGTTGATCTGATTAGAGTGTTTTAAGATTTGCTAAGAGTTATTTCAGTTTATTCTCTTAACAACCTATGAGATAGGTACTATTGTTATTTCCTTTTTACAGATAAGGAAACTGAGTCACAAAGAGACTAAGAGATTTGCCAGTGTCACATTGTAAGTACCTAAAGTGGAATTTGAACCCCAAGCTTTTGACTTCAGGTCCACTGTTCTACCTTGTTTCTTAAAGGTCTCTAGTGAAACATTCCCTGAGTACACACAGTCAGACTTTGGGAAGAGAGAGTGAGTTTCCTAAATCCCTTTAGCAACTTTCATCTAAGGACTCTTAGCTGATTCCACTAGGGGACAGTTTGACTATCCAAACTGAGGAAGGACGTGAGGATGGGAGAATAAAGATAAAATGTTAACCAGAGCAACTGGTTAGGCTCCGGGATAAATTTAATCTCATTCTTGACTTCTGTCACCATAGCCAGTCTGATTACTTTAAATTTGCCATTTTGCTCCCAAACTGAAAAAGATTAAATTTCCAAACAACACAGCCTGATGGATCTGGTAAGTTTTGAGAGAGAGTAGCAGCAGAATGGGAGAGTATGAGTCAAAGAGAAATGTCCATCACAGACTAAAACTGGTCCATGCATAGTCAAGGATCAATTAGCCACACATTGATTATGTACTTTGCAGATTATTCACAAAGCCTTTATCCTGTTCCTTGGACTTGGAACAGACTTTAGAGATAATCTAGTACAGAATTTCATTTTACAGATGAGAAAAATAAAGCCCAGAGAAGAAGCCCAAACTCACAAAGACAATAAATGATAGAGCTAAGGTTTGAATTCACCTCTGAGACTACAGATTGAATGTTCTTTCCATTGGACCACACTGCCTCCCTTCTCAGTTGATATTCACCAGAAAATGCAAATTAATCAAATTATCCTAAGGGACCAGGGTTTCATCATGAATTCCAAAGTCAAACAGAAATGAATTTTGGATTCTCTGCCCTTTCTATTTTCTGTACTACTTACTGTTCACCTCCATTAGCAAGGAAATAGAGAATGGATTATAAAAGCACTAGCAAGAAGCATTATAGGACTTTTTCCACAGGCATTAGTCCTAGCTAAAAGCAGTATGATAAAATAATAAAGGACTCAGTACAGTAGAAAGACATTGTACTAATAGTTAAGAGATCTAGAGTTAAACCGTAATTGTAACACTTAATAGCTGTGTGACTAGAAGTAGCTTCAACTCAGTTTTCCTCACCTTTAAAATGGGAATAATACCACTTGCACTATTTGTTTCATGACTTTGTTATGAGTAGAAAGTGTTTTTATAAACTAAAATTACTGTATACATAGAAATTATTATTAGTGTTCTTCTTAATTCTGAACATATTGATGGAACTTGGAAGAGTATTGCCTGAGAGTCCAGTAGCCTGAATCATCCCAGACTTTCAATCTACCTCATCTGTCCCTCAAAATTTGCTCTGTGGTTCCTTATGCCATGCCCTCCCCCCATTCTGAGGAATGGCAAATATTCAGAGGTGGCCCCATCTTGTCAATACTAAAGTTTTTTCTCTAAATACCATGACCATGAAGACACGTTGATACCAGCCCTAACCACCAAATGAGGGTTGTGGTAAATAAAAGAGAGTGACTCTACTTGACTAACATCACAATGCTTAAAGCTGATATGAACATATTTTCATGTGTTCAAAAAGTTTTGTTGTTGATCTAGAAAGTCTCAGTTGTGTGTTGTTGGGGTTTTTTCAAAGCCTAGAATGTTTTCTACGTGGCATTTAGAATAGATAGGTAAGACGTAGCAAGATCTCTCTTCTATCATCATATCGGTTAACAAAATGCTGAAGGCTCTGAACTATCAGAGAATGGGCGGCTCCCCCCAAGGCTCAATCCTTTTCCACTTCTTACCCCTCTGGAGAGGTTCCAGTGATACCTGCACCTTTGTCAGGCTCCTATTGGTTGTGGCAATTCCAAAAGGAAGGTGAGAGCATAGTAACTAAAAGTGTGGATAAATACAAGCCACAGTCTAAAATGCCCCAACATTAGAAAATTATTTCTTCAAATTAAAAAGACCCAACTCCATCTAAGATGTTCACAGAGTCTCAAGGTTTGAAAGAGACTTCTAAGCTAATTGAGTCCAATTCATATCTCCACTATCTCCAGAGGCTGCCCATCCCACTAGCGGACAGTTCTTCCTGTTTGGAGCTTGCTTATGACAGAGGGAGGCACTCTAAAACCAAATACATATTTCCAAGTTTAAAAGTCAGCAAAAATGATGGTGAAATCAATGGAAAGAAGCTCTTTCAGTGCCAAGCTTTAAACATTTACTTCAACCCAGATAACCCATAATATCTTAGAGTTTAATCCTTTGATTTTTTACCTAATTTCAGATCTCTAGAATGGGAAATAAAAAAGAAGATGATGATGAGATTGGAAGAAAGGATAGATAATGAAGGTTGGAAGAAATTCATATTTTGCTATAATCATCTCTATGGATAAGGAAAAAGAATGTGTCAGAGAAAGAACTATTTGAAGGTCAAACTCCCTCTTGTCCCAAAGTCATATTCTCTCCCTTCCTAATGAAAAGGATCGCGTTCCATAGTGTCAAGACAGTAGATAGAATTTGTCAGGATAAGACTTCTGGAGCAGGATGGAGCCCCCATGTGCTATCTTTTGGTACAAAATAAACAGTGAAGCACAAAGTAAAACTGAGTCCAATCAGCTAGAAAAGCAATCTGGTGTTGTGAAAAAAGCATCAGAATGCAAATCAAAAGACCTAGAATCAACTATAATGCTTGTTTGTTTTTTATTATATGTATGATTAAGAGTCCCAAGTCATTTTGAAATACATGATATTAATACAATTGTGAGTGAACTTTTATGACTAGGTTCCTCCTTCATTCTCAAAAATAGAGGAAGCTACTTATAAGGTACTGAGCAAACAGGGCTTTGAGGGAAACCAATCTTTCAAATGCCCTTCATGGTGTTCACTAGACCCAGAATTATATTAGACCTGGAGTCAAATTGTGCTTCTAACTACATACATATTACACACACACACACACACACACACACACACACACACACACACACACATTTTGTTACTGTTCAGTCATTTTTCAGTCATGCCCAATTCTTTGTAACCGCATTTGGGGTTTTCTTGACAAAGATACTGGATTGTTTCACCATTTCTTTCTCTAGCTCACTTTATAAAAGAAGAAACTAGCAAACAGCATCAAATTTGAACTCAAGAAGATAAATTTTCCTGACTCCAGGACCAGCTCTCTATCTACTGCACCACCTAGTTGCTTCCATATATATCCATAGGTAAAAACCTATTAATAGCTAGCATTTATGTAGCTCTTTAAGATTTGCAAAGTGCTTTACAAATATTTTCTCATCTGACCTTCACAACAACCCAGAGAAATAGATGCTATTATTATCTTCATTTTATGGATGAGGAACATGAGACAGACAGAAATTAAGTGACTCACCCAAATACACACAGCTGGTAAATGTCTGTGGCTGTATTTGAACTCAGGTTTTCCTGACTTGGGATCCATTATGCTATTTGCTGTGCTGTCTAACTACCCTCATGGGTACTTAGATTTCTCTAAGCCTTAATTTCCTCATCTGTAAAATGGGAGTGTTAACACCTATAGCATTTATCCCATAGGACTGTTGAGAGGATTAAATAAGATTAAGGATAAAAAGCATACTTTGTATAAGTGTAAGCACTACTAGCAGTGATTATTTATGTGGTGTTATAGAGACTTATTATTTATCATCATCATCATCAATAAAAATTGGTTAGGAAGTCCATTAGGGGAAACTAAAGTAATTCAGGAAAGAATTAGTGAGTGTGGCTTATAGTATATAAATTAGACCTGGCAATGGGCATTGAAATGAAAAACCAGGAAAATCTACTCACTATTCTTAGGTAGAATAGAGGTTAAAAGGATTAAATTCCTACTTGTTGGGGGAAGTCTGAGAGAACAAGAGGAAGTGGGTAGAATGAGTAATAAAATAGTCACAGAGCAAACCCCACAAGTACCACAAAACAATTGAGTATTAAATATTTGGACATTATTTAGGATATAACTACCAAGCTCATATATTTTCAACCACACGGAAATTCTTGGACTCTGACAGTGGTTTTTTTTTTTGCAAAGGTTTCTAGGGCATATGTGAAAATAATCACCAAGGAGATAAGCAATTGATCTGTGTGGGTATCTTTTCCCCCTGTTCATTTGCTGGTGCCAGTGCAGAAGTCCAGCTTTCCAGCCCACCCAGCGAGTCAGATCACTTGGGTAAGCTATCTGATGGCAAGTGTCCTTAGTCCCAATAACAGTTCTGTGCCTCATCCCACAGAAATTGTTAGCTTTCTGGTCCCCTCATTCTTAGACATTGATCAAAGAAACTCAACTACAGCCTTAACAGACCCATTACCTTTTCAATTTATAAGTCAAACCCAGGGGAATTTTGTTGGATGGCATGATGAGGTCCACATTTACATATAGGTAGATTAGACAATATCTCTGGGAGTACTACAAAAAAACTGGGCTCTGGATTCTCAAAGATTATACTAATGAAAAGCAGATCATAAGCAATTTTAATCTGTATCAATGAAAAATCACAGTTCTTTAAAAATATTGATGAAAAACAAAGGCATTTTCTCTTTTTCTTTTTACCTATCTTCTTCAATGTCTAACCCGACAATAAACTGCAGTCTGAAATCCACCAACAGCAAAAAACTATCTTTTTGAGTTAAGACACTCTATGTCTCTACTACTTCCCTTTTAAAAGGTTCTAGTCCTTAGGTGAATAACAGGGACATCTTAGTGTTAATGTACTGAGTCACCTAGCTAGAACTGAAACAAGAAAGACAGATTTAATGAATGGAACAACAAAGAAAAGTTCTACCCAAAATGAACAACCTGGGTTGGGAACTGCATTCAATTCCCTGAACTATCAGTGAGGTCACTTGAGTAATCAAAGAAAAGTATAAGGTCAGTAGATACTTAGGAATAGGATGATGAACAAATCCGGACTCAGGAAGGAAATGGATATGGGAAATAGAAGGCCCCCAAAAAGGGCCCTGTCTACTCCATGTTTTAAGCAGGATCAATCTTGATTCATCTCCTTCAAGGCACTATCTCCTCTATGAAATCTTTATTGATTCTTGATCTAAGGTCAATAAATCATTTTCCCTCTTGGGACCTCATTTTCCTTAGCTATAAAATTAAAAGACTGAACTAGATGATCTCTAAATTCCCTCCATGATTCTGAATGTCCCCAATTTTGCCAGGGGCTAACCCTGAAGCTCTAAGTGTTCTCTTCCTGCTGATGCTTTTCAAGAGCATCTTAAACATTTCTTTTGTCCACATCACTCCTTGTCTTGCATTTTATTTGTATCTGTTCATGTCATCTCCTTCTCCCTTTTTCAAATAGGACAGAGCAATGTAGGTTATTTTTGTGCCCATTAGGCATTTAATGAGTAAGGCAGCATTCATGCTGACATATAATCCATCTACATCAGGATTGACCAATTTCACATGAACCATATTCAACAAACATTTTTGCAAGTACCTGCTATGTTAAGTACTGTACCCTGCAGTAATTCAGATATAGTCCCTATTCTCATAGAATTTACAGCTTGTTAAAGAGATAGGATGCCAACACAAATAACTATAGTACATAATGCAGAAGAGATCAGTGAGGGAGGGGGAGGCATTTGAGTTCAGTTGTAATGGTTGGAAAACTGGGAATTTCTTCCCTTTTTTAATTTTAAAAAAAAAAAAAAACCTCAGCGGTCTGCTGATGCCATTGACAAATTCTAAGCATGGGACCCAAAAATAACTAGGGAGTATAGTGAGTAAAATGATATATTTAGAGTCAGGAAGATCTAAATTCAAATCCTGTCTCAAACACATATGGGTTATATGATCCTAGTCAAGTCACTTAACCATTTGGCCTACATAGGCCTTCCTGACCTAGAAGGCTGATGTAGACCCTGCATTCTATATAAACCGTGAGGTATTCCCCACTTTCCTTCTGTACTTAGAGTAGCCAGATGCCTACACTGTGCCTATCATATAGAGTAAATACAGTATCCAGCCCTGACTTCTTACAAATTTCTCCTCAACACTTGAGATAATATTTACAAAAGCTCTTAACACAGTGTCTAGCACATAGTAGATACTCTACAAATACTTGTTTCCTTCTTTCTTCCCTCCTTCTTTTTCCTTTCCCCTTTTTCAAGAGCAAGTGTGGCTTTCTATTGAAATATCCCTAATCTTACCTTTACAAAAATCCCTTGACTCATTTTTTTTCAAAATTAGAATCACCTCTCAGAGGGTTTTAGGAGTCTTTATTTAACATCCAGATCATACTAACACACTAACACACAAGCCAGGTCAAAGATGAGTTGGGGGGTTGCTATTAAATGCCCTCTTCCACACTTGCTTTTTCTTTCTATGGTAACTAAAACTTTAGCATTAGAGAATTGTTCCTTTGGGTTAAGATGGTACTATTCCAAGTATTCTCTTTAAAAAAAAAAAAACACCCCAGGGAGAGGTCATACATTAAATAGAAGGACATAGCAAAAAGAGATGGCAAAACATCCTAGTTTAATGACCTTGGGCAAAGGCCCAAAGCACCTCATTTGGGATGTGAGGTCAATAAGTCACTTCCCCTCAGTGGAACTCATTTTCCTTATCTGTTAAATTAAAAGATTGAACAAGATGACCTTTTAAGTATCCTTCCATGCTAAGATTTCATGATTCAGAGTATCTCCAGTTTTGCCAAGGGCCAGATCAGCTAACGCCAAGACCATACACATACATTGCCATTTAAATTTATAGTGACCTTACTTTTTTCCAACTTATATAACACTAATAAAATATGTTTTGTTTTTTTTTAATGTCTGAGGCTTTTGCTGAAACCCTATCCCTGTTGCTTTTATTCAGTTAGGAAAGCCAGGATTTCCCAACCTGGTGTATACACACATATTCCTCCCTAAGGAGGTATAAGAAACATGTTAAAGGAACGTAGGGAATATTTGGTAAATAACTATATTATATTGTTGAAAGTAATCGATCTATTTCTTTGCATGCCTGTGCATGGTAAATGCCAGAATTTACTTCCTCTCATATTGAATAGGAGGTATAGGTAAACCAAGGGGGACAGAAACAGAAAAAAGTTAGGAACTCCTGCAATACCAATCTATCTTACTTAGATCAGATGACATTTATAGCATAGCTTTCAAGAATTCTGATGGCAAAAGAAGAGGATGTATCACCCCACATCTCTATGCCCAGCTGTGCCCAACAGCCCCAAATGTCTCTAGCTGCCTATTGGCCAAGAAGGATAAATAGGGTGCCAAAATACTCCCAGTTTATAGGACAAAAGAAGGGAGAATCTGCTAAGGAAAAAAAAAAAAAAAACGTATTTCCTAATGTTCCTTCCTAACTGTTCCTTTTTCTACCCCAGTGAATTAATGAACTCTTCTACCCAATACTCAATGTAGCTCCAATTGGAATCAGCAGATCCATTAACACTAACAAAAATTTCCTCTAGCCCTTCACTACAGACCACTTTGCCCTTAAAATGTGCATTTCTGAAACACACCTGAAACCTGTTACTTCCTGGTGGCAAATGCTTAGCCACAATGCAATAGGTACCCAAAGGATAAGTTGCAAGTCTAAAACATCTAGTGATTTTTATTCTGCTTATGTGAATGCGGTCTCCATGGCACACTGAAGTCTATGCCAGGCAAAGGCTATATGAGGTATCCATTGATTCCAAGTACAGTCACCATCATTTTGAAAGGCTATAGCTAAAAATAAGAACAATAATTCCAATATGATAGACACTATTATTATAACATCATAAAGCATAAAAATAACTCTCTTTTATATTGTGCTTTATGGTTACAAAGCACTTTACATACTTCCCTAATTTGTTTTTTACAATAACCCTGAGAGGTGAGTAGTTTTCAATATTCTTAACCCTATTTTATCCAAAAGGAAATTGAAATTCAGTGAAGTTAAATCAGTTGTCCAACTGGGAAATGACAGTAGGGACATAACAGGGGGAAATGACAGACTAAGAAACGACAATGGGGACCAAGTCCAAACCCTGTGTAATTTCATGCTACTGCATTGTCCCCGGTCCAGTGACTCAAATGAGAATCTTAGATCCCGGACTCATCACCACTGACCAGCCTCCAAAGTATTGGTCTAAATTTTCCTGTTGCCTTGCCACTGATCAAGGGTGTTTTATAACTGACTTTCACCTGGATTTCCCAACTTAACTCAACAATTGAATCTAGTGTATGATGAAAATGCCTCTCCTCAAATAGTCTAACACTAAAAGAAAAAACTTTAAAGACTCTAGAACTCAGATTATTTCAATGATTAAAAAAAAAGGCCTGAAGGTAAAGAGGGCTACATACTTCTAATAACAATAACAATAGTAGTAATAATCATAAAATGCTTTCCATAACTTCCCAGGTGCTTTCTCAATTGGGGAGGGAGGGGAAGAAAGGAGAGAGTCTAGATCTCAAAGTTTTAAAAACAAACATTAAAAATTGTTTTACATGTAACTAGGAAAAATAAAATATTAAGTAGTAATAATAATAATAATAAATAATGATAGCTAAAGTTAAAAAGTTAAGTTAAAAAATAAGATAAAATATTTTGCTTTTTTTCTACAAAGGATTAGCACATATTTTGCTTGACATGGACTATATTCAATTTTAAAAGAAGATATGCACACACACAGACACACACAGACACACACACATATCCTTCCTGTGCTTCTGAGGAGCAAAGCCAACTTCATAGATAGTATAGGTAGGAGACTTCAAAGTATGATGTGAGGGGAGATGAAAAGACTTCCTTGCCCATAAAAATTTCCCCTACTCATTAATAGTAAACCTACTCCATATTTCTCTCTTAAAATGGCAACCATACCTAATAGGACTAAAACATTGAGTCTTTTGTACTTAGTGTTAATAAATGTAGCAGTCCATTCACTTGGTGAAAGGCAGGAGACACCTCCAGGCATGAGAATACATGGCCATCAGAAGTAGAAGAAGCATGAAGAATCAATTCAATTCTATCAACATGTAGAAGCACCTAATATGTACCAGCCACTATGAATTTCATAGTCAGAAAGTCTAACCTAATTTATCCTAAAATAAAATTTCCTCTACAACATCCCCAACAAGTGGCCATTTAGCTTTTATTTTAAAACCTTTAGGGAGGGGGAAGTCACAACCTTCTCAGTCAATTCATTCTACTTTTGGATAGCTCTCATTCTTAGGAAGTTTTTCCTAGTATCCAGTCTAAATCTGCCTCTTGGCAACTTCTATCAACTGCTCCTAATTCTGGCCTCAGGGGCCCAAATAGTAATAAATCTAAATCCTTTTCCAGGTAGTAGCTTTTCAAATACTTGAAGGACATTAAAATAGGAGAAAAAAATCGCTGACTGAAGCACATTGCCATGGACCAGTCCCACAGAGGAGTATAGATTTATTCTAAGGACAAAAGAGACAGTTTGCGAAGTATATTAAGAGCCAGCCTAGGTCTGGAGAACATTCTAGTCTTCCCTCTCCAATAAACTAACTATGTGATTCTAGAAGGGGCTGCCTAATATTGAAAAAGGAGTTCCCCCTCAACTGAGAATTCCCTAAACCAATGAAATGATAGCTCTAAACCCTAGTCCAGATCTCCAAAAAACAAGACCTATGCATGGGATAAAGATTATAGATCAGCACCATCTCCATTCAGGGTTATTTGCTTGGCTTAATGTGGGCACAATGTAAGAAGAATGAAAAAATGGTTGTTAAATAGCAGTGGAAATGGCACTGGCTCTAGAGACAAAGAATTTGCATTCAAAGTCTGCCTCTGATGCTTACTGGATAACCTTGAACAAATCACTTAAAATCCCTAGTGGTCAGTTTCCTCCTTCATGAGGAGAATGAACCAGAAGACTTCTGAGGTCATTTTCAGCTTTAGCTCTATGGTCCTATGAAGTGAAATCAATTAAATCAGGTGCCAGGAACCTAGAAGGACTAGACCTAAATAGCCAGGAAGCTAGCCCAGTAACCACCAAAGACTATCCTCATGCATCACTTTTCCACTAGTTTCCTATACCCATCGGAAACTTAAGGAATTTTAAAAAAAAAGAAAGAAAGAAAGCAAAGCTATCCTAGCCACAAAAACTCTATCCTTCTGATAAAAGCAACAACCACTAGATATACAGATCCTATTTTCAAAACTGCAGTGTCTTGGAATGCATAGACTGAATCTGGTATAGGTAGGGAAACTTTCAAAGAAACAAATAAAGAATGGCCAATGTTTTATGAAGAAAAAATAAAGTTTGTTTTTTTTAAAGAAATAGTTTTGAGAAATACTCAGTGGCATGTTAACAGACCAGTAGATAAGGAAGGTATGGCCAAATGAGACTGATCTCAAGACAAATTCTATCAAACTAGAGTGGGGCATGGAACAGAGGTGAGGGATTGGGGGTACTCGAAGATAGGGACTAACCAAGAAACTGAAGGTAGTCTGTGGTGGAGAATCCCATATGAAGACTGGCAAGGACTGGGTTCTAATCCAAGCTCTTCTATTAGCTATGGACCTGGAAGGCATTTAAACCTTCTGACTCTCTATTTCTTTATCTGTTAAATGAAGATAACAATATCTGTCCTGAAGATAACAATATCTGTCCTGCTTTTCTCACAGGGTTAACAGGAAGCTTTATTGCAAGAATAATAATATAAGAAATATAAGAAGAAAAAGAAGCACATTACAATAGAAAAGATATGGGTCAATGCTAAGCGATGATGGAAAATGCTGATCACATCCAAAGAAAAAACTAAGGAGTCTGAATGAGAACAAAGAATATGATTTTTACCTTTTTTGGTTGTTTTCTGTTTTTTTTTTTTCCTTCTTGTGATTTTTCCCTTTGTTTTGAGTCTTCTTTCACAACATGAGTAATGTGGAAATATACTTAACATGATTTTACATGTATTGCTTATTGTCTTGAGGAGAAGGGAGGGAAAAGAAGAAGGGAGAAAAACTTGGAACTCAAAATTGTATAAAGATGAATGTTAAAACTATCTTTGCTTGAATTGTGGGTGAAAAGAAAGTATTAGAGAGAGAGAAAGAAAGAAAGAAAAAGAGAGAGAAAAGAAAGGAAGGAAAAGAAAGAAAAGAGAGAGAGAAAAGGAAGGAAAGAGAAAGAAAGAAAGAAAGAAAGAAAGAAAGAAAGAAAGAAAGAAAGAAAGAAAGAAAGAAAGAAAGAAAGAAAGAAAGAAAGAAAAGAGAAAGAGGGAGGGAGAGAGGGAAGGAAAGAGGAAGGGAGGGAGGGAGGGAAGGAGGAAGGGAGGGAGGGAGAGAAAAGGAAGGAAGGAAGGAAGAAGGAAGGAAGGAAGGAAGGAAGGAAGGAAGGAAGGAAGGAAGGGAGGGAAGAAGGAAGGAAGAGAGAGAGAAGAAAGCAAGGAAGGAAGGACAAATCATTAGACTATATTCAAATGCAAAGTCTGATAATTACTAGCCCTAATCCTGTGACTCAAATTACTTAGATTCTCAGCTCAGTTTCCTCATCTATAAAATGGGAACAATAATATTTACAATACCTACTGCTGTGATTAAAGTGCTTTGTAAATCTCAAATTGCTATATAAATGTGGGCTCTTATAGAAAAGCAATATGGAATCCTCTTCTTGAGCAGCTAATGAATTACTGGATTATAAAATAAGAATATCTGATTGTTAATAAAGTTAACAGCTGTAATCATCTATGCTGACAAAGCATGCCTAAAATCCTGAAGAGGGATAGGATGGCACACCTAGAATCCTGATAACAAAAGAAGTTCTCTTGGATGGCCAACTCCTCCCTGAGGAGCCAGATTCCCAAGAGTATCCCTCTACTTACCTTTCAATGAAGCAACATGTGACAAAGCTTGAGCATAGGTGGCTGTGTTCAGGAGTGTTCCAGGTAAGCACGAAGGAAAGAACGGTCCTGTGGGACCCACAGTTCGACTCAGGCTGGTAAAGAAAGAAAATTACTTAGCAATGAATCAAATCTCTGTGAACTGCCACTCGTAATCCCAAGGGACTAGATTGTCTTCCCTTACCTCTGCTGGGCCTCCAAAGTATCCTTTTTGTTTCGAGTTTGTTCTGCTGGGGAAGGGGAATTGATGTTTCTCACTGGTGGGGTCACTTCAGTCATTGGCTCCTTGGGGCCCTCCTGATCAGAAGCCCCTCTTTCTGTTTTCCTCCATTTTGCTCTTCGGTTTTGAAACCATACCTAAGTAAGATATGATTAGAAATCATCACCACCAGAAAGTCAGGAAATTTGCTCCCCAAATAAGATCATGCTAATTTAAAAGGACTTCAATTCCCTAAAATTCTTCTTCTTCAATTCTGCTAAATTCTCCAAAAAAAAAAAAAAAACTTTTTCATTTTTAAATTCATTTGCTAGAGGTATGATTAAGTACAGTCACTTCATCTCTCTTTCCTTTCCATACTGCCAAATGAGGTGTTTTGAGTATTTTGATCAATAAGCAAGCAATTATTAAGTCCCTACTATGGGCAAGCACTAGATTAACAGAGATGGATTAATCTCTAATTCATCATTATTGGGGGGAGGGGAAGTTGAAAGGTAGAGTCAGTAATGCTTTTCTAAGGAAGCCTATCAAATCTCATCTAGTTCAGTCCAAAGCCATCCATAGAAATGAGCAAAATGTTCCAGTTCTTTACATTTTCTGACTTCAAGGATTTTAAGCAAAACTGTTTCTGTTCCCTTGAGGAGGATCTAATTTAACAGCAGCAGTGTAGTAACAGTAGTAGATATATTACTGTTGTTGCTATTATTACTATAATTATAAAGAGCATTTCACACATCGAAGGAGTTTAATAAATGTTTAGCAATTGATTGGCTGACTAATAGGTTGCATTTATAATACACACTGTAAGATAGACTGGGCAGATAGCATTCCTATTTTGAAGATTAAAAAGAAAACAAATTATAATTCAGATTTAGTGACTTCCCCAGGATCACTAACCCATACCTTCTCCTACATCATGTCTCTTTTCTCTATTATCATTTGATAATAACAGACTTTTCTGGCCTCCAATTTGGCTTTTCTTCTTTCTTCCCATCACCCCATTCCCATCATTGACATTGCCTTAAATTACTTTCCCCAGTCCCTATATTTTTCCTTTTCACACACCAGCTTACTGTTGGAATCCTAGAACCCCACAGAGCTTGGTTTGGACACCAACTACACTAGCATGTTAGCTTGCCCACATTGTCCCCCGATTATCATTCTCCTTCAACTCGTTTCTTTTTTTTTTTTTTTTATTTAGTTGGCTTTTAATTGCACATATCAGCAAACGTTGAATAATGATTTTATCTATATTCTAAATTTAGGGCAGTTAAATGCAAAGCAAAATGCAGGCACTTTCTTGCGTCTTAATTGAATGAAGGTCA
The DNA here is from genome assembly GCF_016432865.1 of Antechinus flavipes. Lineage (NCBI taxonomy): Eukaryota > Metazoa > Chordata > Mammalia > Dasyuromorphia > Dasyuridae > Antechinus > Antechinus flavipes. Next base: position 617,980,351 of record NC_067399.1, on the reverse strand, counting down.
CAGCTATAACAACATTTAATTGAGCCATTTTTCATTATCATATTTTAATGACTTTGCACTGACAGTTCGCCGGCTTCTGAGGAAAGAGCATGATGAAGTCATTTATTTCCCTATTTAGTTATTGTTTGACAACATCAGCTTAGATTAAGACTCTGCTTTAGAGTGCATTAATCATATTTGAATGAGCAAGGGGTACAAATGTAAACATTTTTCCCATCGTGGCTGATGCCCGTGTCCCACGCTAACGCAGACCAAACAACTCGGTGCATCCATTGTCTGTTTGCATAATAGCCAACAACAGCTCCAACAACAATTCCCTGCCTCTAATTGTTACCACCCCTATCTCACCCTTGCACCTTTCAGGGAGAAGTTATGATCTTCCACTTCTGAATGCTCAATAATTGTCCCATTTATCTCAATTTGCAGTTCAGTCTTTAGGCAGCTATCGCCAAACTGGCATTTTAAAAAAGGACCTATAGTATCCTGGAAAAAGGAGATTTTCATTTCCAAATAATAATCAGTTTAATTTGCCCGCATATGACCAATGATTCATGTTCAGATTTAATAATCAGGATCACATAATCTGATTATAGGGGAAATAATTTGTTTACAATCCCCAATTTACTGCTCTGAATTCCATTATCTCTATTCTGCCATTGGGTTTTAAGAGATACTAACATGACCCAGGGGAACAAAAGGCAAACCATTATATTTCCTACAATTAGATCTTTGCATAGCCTTAACCCCAAGCCCCTGCATAAAAAAAGACTAGGAACAGCATACAAGAAACCCCATAAATAAAATGAATCCATAATTGTCCTCCTAGAATGGCTCAGTCCAGACAACCAAGCTTTAATATTTGCAGTTATTTGGGGTATCTCTTGCCCCTACCTATCTTCTGGGCTTAGCTTATTTATGCATGTCAATGTAATAAGTATACAGCTATTGAAAAGAAATCTTGGTAGGAGATTATCATGGTGCCCAGTTTACACTCCTCTTTGTGATTGTTTGCCTCCGCTATTTAGGGTTTTTTAAATTACAAACACATTTTGAAGATTCTTAATTTCGTAGCATTCTGAACATCAGGAAAAGTCTAACTTGATGCAACTTCTAAAAACCAGAAGAGGTCACACTTCCCATCGGAAGCAATGGCACTCTACGATGGATTAGCTCAGCCAGCCTTACAGAGTGTCCAGGGTTGCTTGAAGCATCAGTCTCAGTTTTTTTCCCCCCTCTCCAAAGCAAAGAAATGGATGTGCATTGATGTAATTTAGTACCTTAGAGACGCGGACAAATTAGTGTAGAACATTATCACTAGTTAATTATGAATGACCGATTAATCAACCTAATCTAATATTCCACATTATGTTGATGTTATTAAAGTGCATCATGAAAATGACAGATAGTCTTCATTTGCTTTCTTTGGCCAAATGTACACTCTGCATTCATGATGTCAAAAAAAAAGTTTGCCAGCTTTAATATTAGAGAGTTAAATAATTTAAAACAATGTTTACCTGCACTCTGGCTTCTGTGAGGTTGATTTTCATGGCTAGCTCTTCTCTGGTGAAGACATCTGGATAGTGGGTTTGGGCAAAGACTGCCTCCAGAGCTTCCAGCTGATTAAAAGAGGAAGGTTTATTGATAAGAGGCTGTGGAACAAGGATGGGAATAGGGACGAAGGATGCTGAGGTATAACAGTGGGTTGCTATAGGAGTTGGAGAACCCATTAAAAGCATCTCCTTTGGTAGGGAACCTGCTTCCCAGCTCAGACAAAGGAAATGATGGTGGGGAAGGAGTTATTACAAAATACCAGACAGCACCTAAAAATTCAATCACTTATAGTAGAAAGGCATATAGTAACACACACATATATATAATTGCATATATATTATAAATATATATGTGCAGGGAAATAATATAGTGCAGGGAAAAAACACTGGAGTCGACGGGCTTAAATACAAACCCTTGCCTTGATATTTGCAACCTATAGGGAGGGCTTAAGGGTTAAATTTAGGCTGTACAAAGACCTAATTTTAGGGAATATAACGGTTTCCTTTTTATTCCACAGGCACATGTAAATATCTTCTTAAAATGCAGTGGCTGAACAGAGATCAGAGAACTCTCTGGCTCTTAGTTTCCTCATCTATAAAATGAGGGGCTTGGGTTTTTTGGCCTCTAAGGTCTCTTTTAATTCTAAATTCATGATCCTATAACTTTGTGATTTCTAGACTACAGGTCTGAAGATCTGAATTGGAGTCCTGACTATGGCACTTGGAGAATGCTCTTCACTTCTCTGGGACTCAGTTTCCTCATCTGATTTCTAAGGTTTCTTTCATCATTAATATGATCTTTGTAAGCGTGTTAAGGAGCTTCCTCCTCTCTCTCATTTCTAAGGAGGAATTTGAACTTTGGAAAGATAAATCAACTTAACTCATAATTACACCCTGGTAAGTAATGGGCCAAGGCTCAAACCCAGGTCTCTTAATTTAAAGCCTAATTATCTTACTACCACTCAGAAATATACCTAGTGTATAATAGGTGCTTAATTAATATATGTTGACTGATTTTTTTGTACTAGTTTAACTATGACAAGGATAAGTAATTTGTTAAAGTACTGTTGGACTTTTTATTAAAATTCACATGGATTTAAAATCCAAGGGAAGCTTGTTGTGTGGTAAGAGCACTTTACTACATTTTTAACACTTAGAAGAAAAGACTACATTGACATAGTCTAAACACTGCTAATGATCTTTCACGACTCTTCTGTTCTAGCATCCCATGTATCTAAAGCTATCCAAAATCACTTTTGAATGCTTAGACTTCCTTCCTTCATCTTCAGGAGATCAACAAGTCAGTTCAAATGACCTTTTTAAAGTGTGTTTAGTTGGAGAAAATGGCCAACTAGAAAAGAGAAGACCTGGTCACTGATTTATCAAAATAATCATGGGACTTTAGGCAGCTCACAACCTCCCCAAAAATCAACTTCTTCTGATATCAAATGTGACTTCTACCTTGGGTTTTTTGAGGGAAACAAATGAGATAATGCATGTGAAAGCACTTTGAAATTGACAAAGGATCATACAAATGTCAGAGGTCACCATCATTATTGTTACAACATAGGTGCATGTCTTTATGGCCACCAAAAACAAAGATTCTGGTTGACAATGAAAATGATTCAAGGAAATGAAAAATTAGATTAGTCACATTATCTCATTTAATTTTCCATTTTCTCTTTGAACAATACAGAGATTCAATAGTTTTTCTTTATGTTTTTGTTGGAAAAGAAAAAATCAGGAGAGGCTAGCCAAAAAACTTCTTGAAATAAGGAAATAACACATGGTACCTGCTGAAGAGTAAAAGTTGTCCTATTCCTACGTTGTTTTCTCCGCAAAAATCCATCATCAAAATCACCTGTGGAGTGGTTGCCAAAGGGTGCAGTGCCTACTGAGAACAGAAAAAATCCACATTACAAGGAGAGCACCCAATTTCAAAACATGAGCCCTAAGGTTCGAGAAGAGTTATGGTACAATCATAGAGTATATACAAATCCTCATTGACCTTTTTAAAGTTTAATCTTCAGCATATAGAAACTATTTATTTTTCTTATTCAAAGAATAACTTGACTAAAAGGACTATTTGTTTCTATCTCATACCATGAAGAAAGTTATATTACCCAATTTCAAGAGGTCCATTTATTGGAAAGTTGCCTTTTACTATACTTATTTATGTATTTGTCACGTCTCTACCTCCTACATACTATAAGCTTCTTGAATGTTGGAACTATGCCTTTGTACTGCTAATGCCTTCCATAAGTAGGAACTCAAAAAATACTCATTGAATTGTTACTGGGTTGGTGTCTAACTTACAAATGAAAATGTATTTGGAAAGGAGGTAAGAGCTCTTGTAACACGTCTGGCAAATATCAAGACTCCAGTTTCCAGCTCTCTTACAGCATCTGAGCATTTAAGCTATCCCTAAATAATTGCATATCTATTCTAAAGACAATTTCTTGTTTTATATCTCTACATGTGGCAAGATTACAGATAGGAAAACTAATTTTTTTAAAAAAACCTTCAGAATTACAATAACTTTTTTCTTCAACTATCAGAACATTTAGAGGGTAAAAATTTATGAATGAATATTATTTACAATTGGTTACAATACATCTGTTGCACCTTAATGACTCTGTCACAACAATAACAGCAAAAAGACTTTCAGAATAATGGAATCAATGGCCAATATATAGTCTATAGTCTAAGATGGGAGCTCTTCTTCAGTGCAACAGCAAAATCAAGTAGAGACATGGGTAGTAACAGTTTTGGGCTTCCCTTCAAAAAGAAGAGGTTTTGTTTTGATTTCCTTTCTAAAGTATGGAAAGCTCCCAAAAAGTTGGAGCTGAACATGGATCTAAATGTACCTGCAGATCATTTCCCAAATATGTACAGTTTATTAGTTAGCCCATGATGGGGCCTTAGAAAAACAGGTAAGAATTTCTACATTTACCAAAGGATTTTTCACTTAGCATCCTGGGTTATTATTATTAGGATCAGAGGCAAATTTCATGGACAACACAATTCAGAAGTGCCACACATAAGACAAGGAAGGTTTATATTTTCCTTAATTCATAGTATTCCCTTGACTTTTATTTACATGTTATTGAATATTCAAATTCTTCTTAAAACAGTAAGCTAATTTAAGAACATTTCTCCCCTGGTTCATTCAAAATTTAAAAAGCAAAGCCTCCTATCTGTATTATAGTGCTGAGAATAAAACATTTTTTTTTGGAAACAAAACAAATTTGAGTTTTTTATGGTTCAGGGAGCCAAATAATTTCTTGAAACTAACTCATCAGTAAGCAATATTGACAATCAAAGTTCCCAAAGAGTGTGAACAAATGGGGAAGCAGAGTAACTTGTCCACAGTTCTGGGACTTATTTTTCTGAAAGTGTGCTTTGAATGAATAACATGAATAATCCTAAATGCATACATGACAGTGAAACAATAGCTCTAATTTACACCCCATTTTGAGGTCTACAAACATTATTTAGGGAATGTCTTCTGAACTAAAACACATCAACTTTTACCCTAAAAAGATTTCATGAAAGATAAAGGGATATTAATATTCCAAATGTTGATATTCATAGAATATTTTCCCTACACTAACTTAAACCAAAGTAAAAAGGTCTATTTTGCAAAATTAATCAGGGAATAAGTTTGCATAAAAGTAGAAAATGATTTTAAATAATCTATCCTTGTATTCTGTGGTTCAATTTTATTCAATTTAACAAACACCTATTAAGTATCTACTAGAATTAAAGTTTTAAGCTAAGTGCTGGATGAAAATAAACAGGGCAATAGGAGAAGTGGGACTAAGGACAGGAAGAGGGACATGAGCAAAACCTATATCTTTTCCTTCATCCAGAGAAAGGTACAGTGCAACCAATTAACTAGCCAGCTAGGGACTCTCTTTAATGCAGCATCTATCTTCACTATAAGTTTATGAGGTTTTGTCAAGAAATGACAAAGTTAGCATTGAAATGGACAAAATATGAAATATGTGTGGTTTTCCATCTTGGGCCATAAAGGAACTTAGCATTCACTGTTTGTCAGGGACTTGTATACTCTTCGGTTTTCACCAGAATGCTAGGTTAGCACTTTGTAATTGTTCCAAGTCTAGGCAGGTGCTTAAGAGCAGAGCATGGCACACTCAGTTAAAAACAAACCTTCCCCCTGTGTCTTTACTAGCTATTTTTCTGGCCAAACTGATTTAGCTTTATTTCTTTGAGAAGCCATTGTAACTTAGTGTACGAATATGTTCCATTATAAAAGGTGTGCACAAATATGCTCCATAGGATATGCTCCACACATCCCAAAATAGGAATATTATTTAAGTTTTTTCTTGTTCTAATAATCTCTGGCTTGCTGAGATGGAAAGTCAAAAGGGTAGCTTCAATCTAACAAAATGAATGTATGCAGAAGACGCTTATACCACGGATCCATATTTTAAAAAATAAATAAAAAACAAACATGTGACTATTTTCCCTCTGAAACCTTAATGGATTAGTGAATAGTCTTCTTGCACATTCATTTGATTTTATATGTCCCTTTAATTTCCCGCCTCCCAATAGGAGCACCAAACTGGTTACATGACATTCTTTTCTTATGTATTTTCTATACCATTTGAAAAATAATAACAGCCACATTACAGAATGTGGGATTCAGGTTACTGAAGCTTTAATAACTTTTAAAGAAGTTGTGAAAATGGATCAACCCTTAAATTAATAAGAGCTTTATTTTACCACTTACCTCACAAGACTGTTGCAAAGAAAGCACTACATAAGCTTGAAAGTGCTATATGAACATGAGTATTAGTCATAATAAAGAAAATAATAATAAAAAGTCCCTGCTTCTTGCCCTTATTCAAAGGATTGAAAGATGTCCTCAAAAGAGATAACCCCTCCAAAAAATGCTCATATTGCTAGAGGAACACTGAATTTGACTGTATGGACACACAAATACAAACACAGGCAGGCTCTCAATATAGATGCCACACAAAGGCATCAGCTGATAGCAATTTCTGCTTCCAGGACCTTAAAGGGCAAACAGGCCAGATATCTGGAGATGACAATTCCCTTCCATCTCCGTAAAGGGGAAGTGGAGGAAAGTTGCCAGCACTGAACAGTAGTTTCTTAAGAGACTTAACAGAAAAGCTCTTAAGTCTTTCCATCTGGGAAGCCGCTGTCCATGTTCTGTTGAAGGGAACAGAAGCAGAGAAGAATTGTTTTGCATGTTTTCTATAACATTTCACGGAAGGGATAATAGGCCAGGCTGGACTATGGTGCAGTCTTAGCCTTGTGGATTGTTTTCAAATTGGTTAAAAGAAAATAAGAAAAGGAAAGAAAGGAAACCCTCTTTTTCACACGCACACCTCTCAAATTAAGGGCTTGGGAGGGCCTGGGGAAGAGTGTCGGAGGATATTTTCACCTGTTCATGATTTATCCAAAGACCAACATCTACAGTAGAAACTGATTAAGTTCAAGTCCTTGCCCAGCCTCGTTCCTCTGCCCCATAGCCTCAATTCCACACACTCATCAGATGATTATATGATTATAAATTTGCAGCACAAAAGCTACAAAAAGCTTTGCAACCCCATACAACCTCTCCCCAACTCCTCTGCCCTAATCATTTTACAGACTGTTGGTAAAATAACATTAAAGATTTATGCTGCCCCTTTGGCTTTGGGGAGGAGCCTGGGCGGGTTTAGAAAGTCCCCCGATTAGAGGCGTGACACCAACATCTGTGCAGCGAGGGGGGAATAGGCTTTTCCTCCATAGCCCGGGGGCTGAACTGTAGGCTCCCTCAGCGGAGGAGAGGCAGGTGGCAAAATGTCACTCAGAGGAGGGAAAAGAGAAAAAGGAAAAGAAGGGAAGAGAAGGGGGAAAAGCAGAGAAGGAAGGACAGGAGGTAGAAAAGTATGAACAGCAAGAAAGAAGGAAGGAAAGGAAGAAAGGAAGAAGAGGAGGGAGGGTGGGGGAGGGAGGGAGAGAGGAGAGAGAGAGAGAGAGAGAGAGAGGAGAGAGAGAGAGAGAGAGAGAGAGAAGAGAGAGAGAGAGAGAGAGAGAGAGAGAGAAGAAGGAGGGAAGGAGAGAGGGAGGGAGGAAAGGAAGGAAGGAGGAAGGAATGGGAGGAAGGAGGAAGGAATGGAGGAAGGAATGAAAGGAAGGAAGGAAGAGAGAAGTGGGCATAGTAAACCTAAGAAAATACGTGAACTGCTAGCACAACCCTTATGAGGAAAGAAAAACTCAAAAATGACCCAACCGACTCTATTCCAATCCTCTGGTCCTTTCTCAACCTCTCACTGCTATCGCTTTCTCTTAAGGCTGGGACCTTACAAGAGTCTTGAGGCAAATTAGCCCTACTACCCCCTCCCCCCAAAAAATACACAATCCCCAAACATATCCTTTTAGGTTCCCCTCCAGCCCCACAAAGTTGAGTTTGGGGCTTTCACGCAGTCCAAGACGACAACACTCACCCTCTAACTGCGGAGGACAGTGGAAATAAAACATTGCAAACTGGGAAGCAGGTTCGGGCTGGGGTCCAGGGCTGCAAGGCAAATAACAGAGGTATTTTCTTGCCCATACTTTTCTTATGCTTCCCCGCCCCCTTGTTCTGCCCCACCCCCGCCCCCACCCCCTTTCAGTCTAAAAGTGGAAGGTTCAAGTCAAACTCAAACTGCACCACTTCCTTATAAATACCCCTACGAGGGGCTGGAGGGCCCCTGGTTTCATGAGGCAAAAAGGGAAATTTCCCGCCCTATACAGGGTCGTTGTGTCCCGCTAATGAGACACAGTTACCTTTTCTGCCCCCTCCCCCGAATTTCAAAGTTGAGAATTATCCACTTAACGGAATTTGTCTATGCATTCATCCTTCTGAGTGAGTCCAGGAGAATGGACGCTTTCTTTCTTTCATCTGTACATCTAACTCCCTAGGCAAACATCTCCAACCGAAAGTTCCCCCTCTCTTCCCCTCCCCCTACCCCCACCCCCGACTCCCGCGAGGGAGGGCAGAGACAGACACACAGTCTTCAGTGGGGGTGGACAAAACCAAGAGACAAACACTGAGATCTAACAGTATTATCTTTTCTAAACTAATAGGAGCAGACAGCAGCAGGGGAAGAGTCTCCTTTCCTTTCCTTGCTCATTCTGTGGTTCTCTTCTTTTCCAACGGTGTCGAGATACATCCTGGAAATCCGGTTCCATTTGACAGGCGGTTTCTGTTAAGTAACTAATATTAAAGGCATGTGAGGGAGGGGGGAAAGAGAAAATTAAAAATGAGGCGCCCCATACCTAATGCGAGTAGAGACGAAAGCACCAGTCGGACATCTATGCAGCGTAAGGAGCTGGGAATTGCCGGCTGCAGTCACAGAAGGACTCTACAGAGTTCGGGAAGTGGCCAGATGTCTTTATATCTGTCTACAGCATGATCTGCCTCTCAGCACTTGCCTTTATAATCTCACGCATAATTGGCCTTAATCTGATTATTTCCAGCGCTGTCTACAGTGAGTAACTTGGATAGGTCTATTGGGCCTTACAAATGGCCCACGTGGTGTTAAAAAAAAAAAATCCGTCATTTCTCAGCAAACATCAGGAATGTTGGTTTCCCCCCCCCCCAATAACAAATCAGAAACAAAAAATTATTCTATAAACATTTCTATTTCTCCTTGCTCCCTCGGTCCTCTGTTCAAGCTCCCTTAGACAGAAACCTTATTTAAGGGGGAGGGGGAAAGAGGGAGATAGCTATATATATTTATATAGAGTTTTTTTTTTCGGTACTTGCTCTTATGGCGAAGGCCCAGCGGCTCCCGGATTGGAAATTGACAAAGCGCCGGTAATTGCCCGCCGGATGGGTTTTGGGGGGACGCTTTGCACACGACTTCCCTTTCCAAGCGATCGTACAAAAGGAAAGTTTGATTTTGTTCTCAGCAAGGGGTCCTTGGATTTATGCTCGCTTCCAGTCTGCAAATGATATGCGGTGGGACCCTTCGCAATTACTTTTAAAATGCATCCGAGGCAGACACTCAGCGGAGAGAGACCGCCCTTCCCTCTGCCTGGGTGAAAATTAAACTCTAAAGTACCGAGTTGAAATTTTCAAGTCAGGGGCGCGGGATTGGATCAAATCACATAAACTGCAAAAAAAAGCAAGTCTAATGGCGTATAATTGGTTCTGTAATAGCATTACACAAGGATAATAGCCTGTTATGGCCCCCTGCACTATTAAGTGCTTCCCTGGCGGAAAGCCTTTATGATATTAAAGGGGGAATATAATGATATTTTGGTTATTAAATGCGTGTAATTAATTTATGCACCACTGAAAATAAAGTTGGTATTATGACCCACTCAAGATGCATCAGAAGATGCAAGTCAGACAACTGTTGATAAGTTCTGGTGTCTATGTTTCGTCTAGACTGCTGATTTTATTTTGGGACAATTGCTTCTTGGACAGACTACACAAATTGAATATTTTATAAACATTATGATGTTCTGTGCAGCAACCGAATAAAGGCACAGGAGCCCCGCAAGGTCTCGGAATCCTGGCGTGATCTTAAAGACACAGTATTTGGAACAAAAGAAATCGCGTGTCCTGCACCTATGTGTGTTTCTGAGATGTTGGGGAGGGAGACAGCTGAGCGGTTGTTTGCTGTTTTGGCATACACGGTGGGCCCTTTGAAATAAGAGCTCTTGAGGAGGTGCGGTTTAATTTAAGACCGTTTGGTGGGGTTTCGGCTCGAGGCGCGCCCTCGGCGAAGAAAACAAACTCGGCTCGACCTGGGGGGAGGTTGGCTCTGCTGCTCAGAAGAAACACTTTAAAACTCTTCCTCCGGTCGGAAATGGTAGGTGGAGTGGCTTGTGAGTGCCACATTTCGGGAGATTTCAAGCAGTGAGGGCGAGAATGGGACATCTTTCATACATCTTTTCTGAGGATGAACTTATATTCAGTCAAGTCGACAAGCTGGAGAAAGAGCTGAGGAGCTGACAAAGGTTTGGGCCAAAAGCGAGTTACTTAACTTCCAGGCTTCCTACTTCCTTGTGAATGGGCCCTCAAAGCGTTTTTCAGAGGTCTGTCTGCTTTCCCCACAGAAAAGAATAGAGAGCAGGGATTCCACCACCACTCTTAAACTCCAGGGACAGGACCCATTCAGTAGAGGCTCTTATAGCCAAAAGCCTAAATCTCCCCCACCTCCCACAGAAGAGGGGCTGAAATGAACACCTGATCACTACAACCCTTAATAAAATAGTCATAACTTCATTATAGAGCTCTTGGGACTTATTCGTCGTTCGGGGGTAGGCGTGGGTGAAAGACAGAGTTGTACCCTTTCTAGCAGCTTACAGCTGGGCGACTTTCACTTAGTCCCGAAGTCCTAAAGACTCAGATGTCTGTATAACAAGCATAAACGCTCCAAGCCCTTGTTTTAAGAGATGCGCGCTGTATAGGTGGACATAAATTACTAAGACCTTCATTAATTCCCTTTTCTGAGCGACAGGTTCGCAAGTAGAGCTAGTGAACAGCTCAACGAGAGTTGAACTATAGTATTTCTACCATTAGTATCCTATCTTTAGTAAGTAGTATTTTTCAAACCTGGGTTACACTTCAAAATCCGTTTAATGTTACTGAATTGAAGATAGGTTAGGCGTGATTAAGTTATCCCAATAGGAGTCTTCTTTAGTGCTCAGCCGACAGCGTTTCCGGGATGAGCTAGTTCAGTACCCTGGATAGAGCCACCCGTCTTTTCTCTTTTAATTTCGCCTTCCGAACTCTTGAGTCGCAGAAAAGGGGGAACAGAGGGACTCCTGAAACAGTTTGCATAACTTCTAAGAGGGATTAGTTAAACTCATAGACATTATATCAGATATTAATCCAAGTTCCTCTTTCCCCCCTTCTCCCTTTTGGGAAAGTTATATGGTAACGGAAGCCGTTTGTAATCTTTGCCTTTGTATGGAAATATCAAAGTACCAATACAAGCTGAAAACGGATACTTCCAGAGAATTTTTCTTAGTCTTGTTTCTGAAGTTTTTCAGACAACCAAAAGATTTTTTTCCCCAAACAGCTCTGAGCTTCCCCTTTCAAGGGAAACGGACAACCCAAGTGTATGTGATCCCACTCATTTTCCCTAATGGTCAACAAATCTTTCACTTGAAACAGACCACAGCCGAAAGTCTCAGAATCTGTTTCCCCTGCAGACACTGGCCCCCTTACATCATCCCATTCCTCTGGTGAAATCCGCTAAGGTGGGTGATCATTTCAAGTTGGATTCCCCCTCTTTTAGGGGCGTGATGTGAAGAAGACAAGACTGGAAGCTGAAAACGACATCAAAGTGTAATTTCTTCTCTTTGGCTTTACAAACACTTAGGACTCTACACAAGGTCCAATCCGTATTTTCTCTACTTGGCCACAAAAAGGGGGTGCTGGTAACTAAAAGGTTATTTTTCCTTTATTCATCTGCAATAAAATGTATTTTCCAATTAGCCAAATTTGCCGATTTGTCCCGCTTGGACACTCTTATAATTTATAACATAAAAGTGTACTTTCTTTATCTAAAGACCAAGGTGACTGCTTTTAATTTTCTCTAACCTCTTTACACTTGATGTTCACCAGACTCATCATGTTAATTGGCTTCATATACGGATCATCAGTTTAATGAAGAAATAAATCCTTTGTTGCTTTATGCCCCTCTGTTTTAACAGTGATTGCTTTAATGAAGAATGTGACGTGTTCCCAAATCAAAACTACAGGAGACATTAGAGAGTGGATTTTTTAATAGTATGAGTGAAATGCTTATTTAAAGTCAAAACCATGAAAATGTACTATTTCACCAGATAAACCCCATCACCACCCAGTTATAATGGGAAGCACCATCCAATTCTCTAGAGCCAGCAAAGAGAAAAGAGATTGTGCACTGTTCTATACTTTATACCACTGAAAGATCAAAGGTAATTATTGTATTTAATATAGAATGTCTTGTTAGCATCTTCAAATTCCCATCAGGAATCATCCCCTAGCTAATAAATAGGACTATGTGATTTCATCATCTATCTAACATATCAGAGAGAGAAGAGGAAAAATTGGCAGAGAGGGAAACATAATTCAACTTCCAAGGTTGTTTACTTTAAGTAGGATTTTTTACCACAAAACTACAGAATGGGGGTGGGAGATATAGCTATGGAATTTTTGATTTGGGGAAGCTTTTTTACAGACAGGCCTAATTAGAGAAGACACAGGCAAATCCAAAGTCTAGGATAAAAAATGGAAAATATTAGCACTATTCTAATAACAAAAGGGTATAGCAGCAGACTTATAAGAACCAAAACAAATGAAGTCAGGGGGTGGTGGGATGAGTTATGTATCTCTAGTATTAATTAATGGAGGAGTAATCTTGGTTTCTCTAATAGATATTTGATTTTTCTAATTTTAGTCTTTCTTCACAAAAGAAAAAAACATCATGAAAAATATTAAAAGCAACCCTCCCTCCCCCCAAAAAAGAGGGGGAAACTCCTGTAAAAAATCCTAAATTTTAAGTCTCTCTGCATCTTTTGGTTGGATTAAAAGTCAATTTAAATTGTTATCTAAAAAGTTTTCTGTACTGAGAAAACAAAGCTTTAGAAAATTAAAAGGATCCAAAGCTCAGGTTTGCTGTTTCAAACACTTTTTTCCCTTCATGGCATTTACTTCTAAACTTGTGTTCTTTTTTTAGGGATTTTGAAATTTTTGTAAATATCTTAGGCACCCAAATAAGAACACATATGCTAAATTTACTTAACATCTCAATTCTCTAGAGTGGAGTGATCAAAAGAAATTTTCACCAAACTCCCTACAAACATGCTTGACAGGCAATTTCAGGGTATAAAAGAAGAGATGGTTTTATTCTTATAACACTAAGGCTAAAGTAAATACAATACTCAATTGGTCATTGAAGTTTAGAGGGAGAAATCACTACTGAATTCCTAATAAAGTATTCTGGAAAGGCTCAGGTAATTTATCATTATATACTATAGTATTAATAATTTAATAACAATGCCTTATATTTGAATAAGGCTTTATAGTTTATAAATCACTTTCATATACATTATCTCTTTTGATCCCCAAGATAACCTTATAAAGTAGAAAATTAAGCATCATTACTCCATTTTATAGATCAAGGAAATAAGAGTCAAAGGTGACATATCTAGGAAATGGAAAATCCAGTTCAAGAATATAAATCTTTTGAATTATTTGTTTTTGTGGTACTTTCAAGATATATTTTAAAGAGCACCTGTTGTTTCCTCCAAAATAATATATGCATGTTGTATACATATATACATATATGCCACTGTTTTGTAGTTCGAGAAATTTCTAGTTACAGTTTTCACTAGTTAGCCTAATAGGATGAGGCCCCAAATGGGTGGCTGGAATTCCAGATAAGCAAATGAATGGAAATATATATTTAATGTGTGTGTATTCATTATAAAGATAGATAATTATATATCTATAAACATAAGTATCTATAGATGTAGATATTAGGGGAGAGATTCACATTTTATTACCAGGGAAATTCCATATATTTCGTTATTTTTATTACCATAATGGTAATCAAATCAATGGTCGCTTATTAAATGTAGACCAGCTTTAAATGAGTTTATCTGTGACTTCTTAATTAGTACATATGTGGAAATGGATCTATGGTATAAATATAAGGTGAATCCAGCAGGATACATGAGCTTGGGTCCCTAGTAAACTGAGAAATCTACATAAGTCTACATACTTCCAGATGGGACTTTTAACTAAACTAGTACCTTACAATAAATAATGCTGTCTGCTAGCTCTTTGATAGAAGGCTGTTTTATAGTTGAGTGTTATGACAAACTCCTTCTGGCCCTTTCAGTAATAACATCACTGCTATTACCACTGTCACCATGTCTCCCTAGCAAATTGGCTCCAAGGACATATGTCTAGAGGTGGAAGGGACCTTAGAGATTATTCAGCTCAATTCTCTTGATTTTCAGTTGAGGAAACAAGTTCAGATAATTTACAAGGTTTGCTCAGATAGCAAGATTTGGGTTCAAATCTTAGTCCTCTCACTTCAAGAGCTTTTTTCCATACAAGTTGCCATTTTTTACTTAATTCCATAAGATGATTCCCTTTTCTACTAAATTGCATTTTGTAACCAATGATGTCACAAGGTGACTTTTCAAGGTACTCTTTCCTCACATTCTAGATAAGAATTATACTAACAATTATTGAGATAATTACTGGTTCAAATTCTGCCATTATCCAAAGTAATGGCATGAATATGAGAGTTTTCCATAATAGACATGTAACAAAACCAGTACAAGAACAATACAGATGTTATATTCAACATGGTACTGTAGGAAAAATTCTTTACTTGGTTCTAGACACCTTGTCTCTACTCCCACCTCTTACACTAGCTATGTGAACCTGAGAAAGATGTTTTTAACCACTCTGAGCCTCAGTTTCCCCATCCATAAAATGGGAACAATTACTCACACTTCCTACTTCACAAGGTTAATGGGAGAAAAGTACCTTGTAAATTTTCAAGCATTTTAAAAATGTAGGATATTATTTACCTATAAGGAGCACAGACCAAATTAATTGAACTTAGGCAAATAACATTTATTAGATGTTTTCCCTTTTTAAAATATCTAGAAGAATGTCGATGCTTAATTCAAATACCACCTCTCTAAAGAGGCCTTTCCTGATTTCTGCCCTCCCCCCAGTTGTTAATGCCCTCCTCCAAAGAAACAAACAAACCTGATTTATATTTATTTTTATTTAGCCATCTATTGACATATTGTCACCTAATTCTCCACTCCCTAATAGAATGTAAGCTCCATGAAGAGTCAGAGATATGCTCATTTTTGCCCTTAAATCCCCAATACTTAGCACATTTCTGAGCACATAACAGATAATAAAAGCATGTTGAAATAAATTCTATGTTTGCATGAATTTTGAAAAATAAAAAGGTATTATATATATATATATATATATATATATATATCCAAAGAAGGTCAAAAATAAAAGAAGTTCTCCCATAAAACCAAAAGAAATAAATTCTAGGTAGTCATAATTTTCTGGTGTTGATTTTCAAATGAGACAGGGACAATTGTCCTAAGAAGTCTTGAATGTGATAAAAAAAAACAAGAACCACAAGACGAATTTTCTCTGCACACTAAAAATCTAAATTAATTCACTAACTAGCCTCTGGAAAGTATCATGAAGTGCTTTAAAGGTTGGATTCTTTAAAAGGTGCTTAGTCCACCACTGGTGCTCGATAAATATTAAATAATAAAACAAGTGTTCCTTCTGAAATGAATATTGGAGGAGTGATATTAGCTTGCTACATGAATTATTAGTTGGCAATACTAAAGCTATTCACTTACTAACAGGGCCAGATTGTATACTAGGCAAGATTGCCCTTGCCACCTCTGGGAACATCCCTGCTGCTCCCTCTATCTGGAACACCTTCCTCCTCCTCTCCAACTACCCCCGTTCTATGTGTCCTTTCAAGACCCAGCCCAAGTCACATGTCCTCCCCAGCCATGCTAATTCACCGTGATCTTTCCCTCTCCTGAATCCCCAGAACATTTAACTGTTTCTAATCATTCATTAGGCACTCAGCATAGACTGCCTGGGATTGTTATTTAACTACATCACAGGTATGTGGATTATTGCCCAAATAAAACTGCTAGATTGTCAGATTGCTAAAATGAAGGGTGGGGCTTATGTTTTACACTTCAATAAGCACAAAGTTAGGCAAATCTCTCACAATCTGATGTATGCAAAATGTTAATTCCACAAAGCAAATCAATCAAGGAGCATCTATTAAACTCCTGACACGTGTCAGGCATTGTGTCAGTTACTGGAGATAGAAAAAGAAAAGCAAAATTGTCCTTTCCCTCAAGGAGCTTATCTTCTAATGGGAAGTTGCCTTCTGAGGGAAACATGCTCATATATAGTTATATTTAAAACATGAAAACAAATCTAAAACAAACTAAAACAATTAAAAGGCAAGTCAATAGAAGCTGGGAGGACCAGGAATAACTTTGCAGAAGACAGCATATGAGCTAAGTCATTAAAGAAGCCAGGAACTCCAAGAGATAGAGATGGCCAATATCCTGGTCATGGAAGACAAACAGGGCAAATGCATAGATAAGAGACAGCATTTCTTATGCAAGGAATAGGAAGAAAATAAGTATGGTAGTACTGTAGAGTTTGTTATGGGATTAGAAAGGAAAAGGAGTGGGTACTGATTGGAAAGAACTTTATATGCCGAACAGAAAAGTTTCTATCTTCTCCAAGGCCAGTAGAGACTTTATTGAGTTAAAAAGTAGCAGTAAATGACATGGTCAGACTTACACTTTCAACAAATCACTTCAGATACTTGTATGGTTGAATAACCAGATCCCCAAATGATCCATAATTAATGGATCAATGTTAACCTAGAAGGAAGTTACTAAAGTGCTCCCCTAGGTTCTGTCTTTGGTCTTGTTCTATTCAATATTTTTGTCACTTAGTCAAATAAAGGCATAAAGGACATATTTCATAAATATGTAAATGACATGAAACTGGAAGGGATGGTTAATTACAGACTTGGAATTCAAATTATTTGGACAGGTTAAAATTATGACCCATATCTGATCAGATGAAAGTTGATAACCACAGGGAAAGGGACCTGTATGTGTAAAAATGTTTGTGGCAGCCCTTTTTATAGTGGCCAGAAACTGGAAACTGAGTGGATGCCTATCAATTGGAGAATGGCTGAATAAATTATGGTATATGAATGTTATGGAATATTATTGTTCAATAAGAAATGACCAGCAGGATGAATACAGAGAGGCCTGGAGAGACTTACATGAACTGATTCTGAGTGAAATGAGCAGAACCAAGAGATCATTATACATTTCAATAATAATATTATATGAGGATCAATCCTGATAGAAGTGGCTATCTTTGGCAATGAGAGGATCCAAATCAGTTCCAATTGATCAGTGATGAACAGAACAAGCTATACCCAACCTAAGAACACTGAGAAATGAGTGTGGACCACAAAATAGCATTTGCACTCTTTCTGGTGGTGTTTGCTTGCATTTTTAATTTTCTTCCCAGATTATTTTTACCTAAATCATATTTTTCTTATGTAGCAACACAACTGTATAAATATGTATATATAATACTGTGCTTAACATATACTTTAACATATTTAACATGTATGAGACTACCTGCCATCTAGGGGAGGGGGTGGGAGGGAAAGAGGGGAAAAGTTGGAACAGAAGTTTTTGCAAGGGTCAATGTTGGAAAATTACCCATGCATATGTTTTGTCAATAAAAAGCTATAGTAAAAAAAGAGAAAGTTAATAGCCAAAAACAAAAACAAAAAAATCCTACTTTGGGTCTAAAGAATCAACTGCACAAGTCCAACATAAGTGAGGCATGCTGAAGAATAAGGTTCCATTCAACATGATTGAAATCTTCCTTGATTTTTCCTGATGTTTTGAGGATACCAGCAAACACTCTGGCTATCCACCTGTCATCCCTATCAGTTCCATGAAGACATCTTTAGCTCCTGATTTACTTCAGAGTTCTTCACAAGTTATATGTTGGAACCTGTTCACATCAACCTTACACTTCTTTGAGATAGCCATTTTTAATTCTTTGGAAGAAATTATATTTCATGTCAGTTTTTTAAATCATGTCATAATATGCATATAATGTGTGATATAGCAGCAGTGGTAAATACTAAAAAAAAAATTAGTATTGAGAAACATTTGCTTTTATGAGAAGCTTGGGATGAATAAAGAAGTTTTGCCATTTTCTTAAGGCAATAGAGCCCAATCTCCTCATCTGCCTCCTCCTTCTGTTCAACTCTAGACTCAACTGTCTTTGTTGATACATATATTTATGGACAAACTCTACAGAGTGCTAATCCAAATGCATATTGAAATCTGGGGAAAATACATTCTTCATGTACTTCATCTTTCCTGTATAGATAGGCAGACCAAACTTCTTTGAATTAGATTGCAGATCTCTTCCAGAAAGTATTGCAATTTTCCGATGCTTGATGTAATTGGCCCATCATACACAAACAGGAGCTTCTAAAGGACTTTGCCATGTACAGGGAATGTTTCTTCAATGAGAACCCTGTGTTGGATCTCTTCTACTATATAAGGTCAGAGACTTTTAGTGAGCATTAAAAAAAATTATTCTAGGGCAGCTATGGGGTGCAGTAGACAGAGCACTAGCCCTGAAGTCAGGAGGACCTGAGTTCAAATCTGTCTCAGACACTTAATGCTTCCTAGCTGTGTGGCCTTGGGCAAGTCATTGCCTCAGAGAAAAATTATTTCATGCTACTTTATGATTCTCCTAATGTTACTATTAGATGGACATTGAAAGAAATTATTTCTACTGTTATATATTCCAAGGAATGTTGTGTGATTTTGATGTATAAATGGACACACTTTGAAAAGGAGCTTTTAAGGCAAAGTTGTATTCTATTGAATCAAAAGGGATTTTTTAAATTTTATTTTTGTGATCAACAAACAAAAAGGACAATGAAATCTTATATTCTCTACATATTTCAGGTAATTTCATAATTGTAAAGATATAGTCCACTGTTGAATATTATTTTAAAAAGCCTATTTGGTTCCTATGAATAACCTCATCAAGGTTTTCCTCAATTCATGTATATATTACTTTCATAAAGATTTTATATGGACCGGAAAGTAGATATAGATTGGTTGTTATTATTGTTCTCTTAGTTACCTTTTTTTTATTATTATTAAGATCTGAGATTTGGGGTTGCTTTTCCTTCAGCTTTGGTGTTTTCCTCTACTTTAGATATCTTGTATCAGTCCTTTGATGATTTCACAATTGTATTGTTCTCAGGACAGATCTCCATATTCCTTGTTCACAACATGCTACTTTTCCCATCTTTATTTTCTATTGTGCCAATTCTGCCCTTTCTATAAGCACATCCAGACTCCATGTTAGGGTACAAGTGTGGTGGTCCTAAGAGAAAATAGTCCATCATAATACTTTTTGCAAATATTTTCCATTTTTCTTCTGTTTATCATCTTCCTTCTATCATCCTTGAATGCTCTTGGGATGACTTTACTTAGTTGGATGTCTTGCCAAGCTTTCTTTATATTGGTTTTACCCTCCACTGTTTCTGCTTTATGAAATGAGATTGCTCATAATCACCCATTATCCTTCATAAGATTTTACAAACACATTTATATTCTAAATCTTCACTGCCTTTGCCAAATTCCCTTTCTGTTTGGCAAATAAGTCAGATGTTTGCTGACTAAGACACTTTCTGGGCTCTTTAGGGCTCCAATTGCTTAAACTTCTAAATAAAATTATTATAGTTGGTGTCAATTTCTACTGTCTCTTTGCTATTTTTTAGTTTTCCATTACTCATTTAAATAGTTTAGGGTTAAGTTATTTCATTTGTATATCTTTTTTCATTATTCTCTCCTTGTCTTTTACTAATTCTGATCTTAGTTATGCCAAATCAAGGGTTTAACAGATATATTTCATATTAATAAGAATTCTTTTTCTGTCTGTTAAAATGGCATCTGTTTTATTTTTCATGGTTTTACTTAGTGTTTTCCAGGTCCTATGCCAATTCATTTTTTCTGAAAAAAGGGGTTTTGTGATAGAAATGTGAAACTTCTATGTACAAATCTTTGACTTCTTTCACTCTGTCTTCTGTATTATGTTTTCCCATATATTTCTCCCCATTCTCAACATTTGCCAACTTTATGTTGAATGTACTGATTTAATTTGGAGGGTCTTAACAGTCTTTCACAGAATTTAGATTACTCCATCCCCAGCAACCATGTTGATTTATTTGTTGTGGATCAACCATTTTCAAGCATGTCCCAACTCTTAGTGACCTCATTTGGAGTTTTCTTGGCAAAGATACTGGAGTGATTTGCCATTTCCTTCTCAAATATGTTAATACAAAAGCTATAATTATTTTCATGGACTTTTTTTTTTTACAAATAATTATCAATAGTACTACAATACATAATGACCAAATATTCCATGAAATAATGTTTCTTATTATCTTTAAGATTACAATAAGAAGCAGAAAAGAGCTGGTAAATGTTTAATATCTGGGATCTCAAGAGGGGGGAAAAGTATGCATACCCTTTTAAGTTTAATCTGAATTATTAACACTTTCTTAAGTCTAAGCAATCAATAAATCAAGCCCTAATTTGTGGCAATTGCCTATTTCTGACATATAAAGGATTACATTGAAAGTTTAACAATCAACTAGTAATCTGTCCAGAGCTTGCTCAGCACACTCTTAAGTAAACCCCCCTGTGCTAACTCCTTTTTTCTTCTCTCTGAGGAGCACCTGGAAGCCATCTTTCCAGTTAAGTGAAACTTCATTTTTTATTCAGGTTTTGTTATAGTGAGAGAATGTCAAGATTATTATGACTCAGCTTCTCCAACAATATGCCCATTCAGTGGTCACTGAACGATGATCTCATAGTCAAAGTACCAACAGACAAATAAACATTTATTGATGTCTAAAAACTCTGTGATTCTTAGTCCTCTCTTTCCCCTTTTTCACCACTCATCTACTATCACTGAAGAAGCAGAAGAAAGTGCAAAGCACTGAGACATTTTAAATTTTATTTTGTTCCATCATTGTCAATCCCCCCAAATAAATAAATGAATAAATAAAACTTCTCCAGCTCATTCACCTACCAAAAGTGTTTCCATAGTTAGAGAGGCTGACTTTCAAACAACAGACTCCATGTCTGGCCGGCATATTCAAAGCCTTTTCAGCATAGTAGAAAATTTACAATCTGCTGGCCTGACCTTCAAGAACCCAGGCTCCTCAATTGATTTCCCAGCTTTGGTAAAGGAGGCAGTTCCTTCATTTACTCTCTCTCTCTTACTGGCTCACTCTCATTTCCAGAACCATGATCTCTAAAATGTTTGTCTCAGATGGGAAAGTTGAGGTATTCAACCACATGAAAGTGAGCAAATCTTCATAGCCAGAAGTGAAAAAGTACAAGAAAGCCATGAACTTCTTCTGAACGAAGACAAGAACATTATACTGGAGGAGAGCAAAAGGATCCTGCAAATTGTGTATAATCTTTAGCTACCTTTGTTAAGATATCACCAGAAAATGAAAACCATATCACCAAAGAGAGCAAGAAAAGGGACCCGGTGTTCATCTCCTGGGCCCTCCAATGTGGAAACCTCAAGAGCAAAATGATGTACATGAACTGCAAGAATGCCATGAGAAAGAAACTATCAGGGTTTGAGCCCGAATTACAAGCAAACTGCTATGAGGAAGCATGCAGGGATCTTTCTCTGGAGAAGGACCTCCCACCTCTAGACCCCTGCCTTCAGCTGCTGTGACCCTTGATCTACCCAAGCCCCAGGAAGAGATGCGGGATAGCAGAAGGGTTAGCAGGGAGAGGGCTATCTCTTCATTTCATTTGCCATCCTCAATCCTCCCCCCAAAATTTTGTTCTTCCCAAATCTCTTCTTGATTCCTCTTGAATTGAAGGAGACCGAGCTTCCCGGGAACTCCTAGCTTAGAGAGGGACTTGTATTTTTTTTTAACACTAATTCCTTCCTTTCCCCTTTACATCTCCAATTCTCCCTCCTAGTGCTGCCATCTTCTAACCTTGAGAGCAGCTTTGTGTTTATCCGTTAGTTCTATGTATAAATAGAATATTTTAAAGATGATCTCTCCCCAATACAAGCTCTATTTCCTCTCCATTCCCTTCCCATTAACATGGGAATAGCATAGTCAATAAAAAAGAAAGTTCAACTATTTTTTCAAAGGGGTGATGAGTTTTTGTTGTTATTTGGCTCTTGTTGGACAAAATGACTAAAATGGAAATGTTTTACATGATTGCATATGTATAGCCTATATCAGATTGCTTACCATCTGAGATGGGAGGAGAGGGGAGAAGAGAAAAAAAATTTGGAATTTGGAACTCAACTCTTAAAAAAAACACCTAATATTAAAAATTGTTTTTATATGTAATTGAAAGCAAAATATTATTTAATTAAATTATTAATTATTTAATTAACAAACTATTTCATTAAAATATTATTTTAAAAAAAGAAAATAAAAATAAACAAAATTATTTAAAAGGGAGATGAGGGAAATAACCCAATCTCATCTCCACATCACAACAAGGCACTGAACTAGGATTTGGTCAGAGTATAGTGGAGTTAAGTACAAAATACATACAAAGTAATTTTGAAAGAGAAAGCAATGGCAACTTGAGGTGAGGAATGAGAATCAGGAAAAGTCTTATACACTAGGTGGTATTTGAGTTGAGTACTGAAGTGAACTAGGAAATCTAATGGGCAGAGATAAGTAGGGAGATCCTTCTAGGCATGAGGTACAGTCCTGGTGAAAAATACAAGGTAACATACACAGATCAGCAGGGAGTCCAATTTAGCTGGAATAGAGTGTGTGTAATGTGGGATATTGTGAAATCAGTCCGAAAAGACAGATTGGAGCTAGGCTGCAAAGGACTTTAAATGCCCGAAAGAGGAGTTTCTTCTTGAAGAAGTAGGGAGACAATGAAAATTCTGGGAGGAAATATAGGGACTGTTGGAGACTAATTTTATTTATTTCACAATTTGATGCCCAGATTGGGGGGAGGAGAGGGAAAGGGGGAGCAGGGATTAGCAGCCCTGCTTCATGTCATGGATGGAAACCACCAAGGAATAAAATCCTCTCATTCTGACCCTTACTTAACCTCAAAGGCAGGCTAGACCTTTCCTTGATGGTTCCTTCCAGGAATATTTAGCAGACTCAGATCATGTAAAGAACTCAATAAAATCAATCTGAACCATGAAGTCAGCACCACAGCAAAGCAAAAACAAAAACAAAACCAATCAATGTCAATATACACTCTTAAATGCACATACATCTATTAATGGTATTTACAGACTAAACTCCACATAAGAAACTGGAGTTCTTTATAAATATCCTGAAGATCATTTTCTGACAATGGAAGAAAGAAAAAATGGCAAATATCCTCATTTTACAGCAAAAGTTAATTAAATAATTAGTTATTATAATACTGATAATCATTATCATTAATAATACTCTAAATTTATACCAATCCTGGGTTTGAAGTCTTTGTACCAAAAAACAAATTTTAACAGGTCCCATAAAACTGGGAATGTTCTAAGGAAGCACCCAACAGATTATATTTTCTCTCTCAAAGCCAGCCTAGCTAAGCCCAATAGGGCTAGCTCCTTTGTCTAACCCACTAGGGCAACACAAACCTTTGTCTCGGGTTAATTAATTTAGGGTCATAAAGACATGAAAAGTTGGACTTGTTTGAAATTTAAAGGAATGAACAAAAAAATTCTTTAAAAAGAGCTGAGAAATCATTGGAAGAGGTACCAAGCACAAGGAGTCAACAACAGAACCAGATTAAAATATAACTGAGACACATTTAACAAAATAATAAAAATGTGGCAGAATGTAGACAATATTAATAGGAGGCTTTCTAACTCAATATGCAACTATCCTTACACACAGTTTAGTGTCCCCTGTTTCTATTCGAGTTTGACATTACTGATTACTGTGCTAGTGGAAAGCCCAAACTGGGAGACTCAAAAATAGGAAGTGAGACAAAAGATACATTTTGTCTAGCTCACTATTTTGTTGCAATTTAGACTTGATTGGAAATACTGATTAAAAAAAAACTTGTTGAACCAACTAACATTTGAGATCCTACTATGTGAATAATAAAATCAAGATGATGAAGCTCAGTTCTTCAAATATCCCTCTATTTGGATGCTCAGCCTTTCTCATTTGCTCTGCTTTTCTCTTGAGAAGATTTCCAAGAGGAGGAGAATGTAGAGTAAAGGAGGTAATGTTGTGCCTTCTCCATTATGCTGAGAAAAGATGTGATGGTAAAGAGAGACTATAAAATTCTGTTATTCTCCATTCCTTCCTCAATGTGAGAACTATTCTAATTTGGATTATATCTTTGCTTTTACTGGCTGATATTCACACTCACTTTTTAATTTTTTTAAATTATTTTATTTTTAATTTATAGAATGAAACAAGCATTTCCATAGTCTCTCTCTCTCTATATATATATATAATATTTTTCATTCTACATAATATATTTCCATATATTATTTTTAAGATGATTGCACATGAAGCTATTAACCTGTTGTTCATAATTTGCTATTCCTTTAAATATATAATAAATTTATCATGTAAATTATTTATTTTTTATACCTTGACTGGGTGAGGTAGAATGCTAGAAGGAGTCCAACAAAATGTTGTCCTATGGCCATATCTATGAAGGTGTGCTGTCATGATTTTCCACCCTAAAAGAGTAGAATTAAGATGACCATTCCAAATGCATCTGGGGGCATTTGGTAATAAGATGGGGAAGGGAATAAGCTTAACAAATATTTTAGCATCTACACGATGTTAGGTTCTAAGAATAGACATGGATGGGAAATTTTCAAATGGATTGTGTTTCAAAAGGATGGAGATTTCAAAAATAATTTATTATCTGTATAGATCATATAAGCTCATGGAAAACACAGTAACAGAAATATTAGAAAAATTATATGATATATAATGAATCACAATAACAATAAGGCAGCAAAGTGGTTCTGTGTGTAGAATACTCAGTGTGGAGGTGAGAAGATTCGTCTTTCTGAGTTCAAATCTGACCTCAGACACTTACTAGCTGTGTGATCTTGAGCAAGTCACTTAATCCTACTTGCCTTCGTTTCCTAATTGGTAAAATGCTGGAAAAGGAAATTGCAAATTACTCCAGAATCTTTGCCAGGAAAAACCTAAATAAGACCACAGAGAGTTAGACATCACTGAAAATGACTCAACAATAACAAAAATAATAAAAGAAACCATAGGATGAATGATATATAGTGTTTAATTGTTATGTAGGATTAAGGAAATTAGTACCAAAATGTAGTATGTAGACTATGAATTCTAAAGAAGGAGCTGAAAAAAAGAAATTAGGGAAGGCTTCATGGTAGAAGCAGCACTCAAAATGGGCTTTGAAAAATATGTAAAAAGAAAATTCATGACATTTATTTTATATATTTTTCTTGATTTTCAGCTCAAGATTTTTGGGGAGTTTTAATGACTTTAATGATTAGTATTTTGTTTTTCATCAGCATGTTGTTTGTTCATGTTCTTTGAATATTGTTACACTTGGAAGTGTCTTAAAGTTATTAATCCATTCTTAAAAATCCTAGATATCAGACCATTACAAAATATACTAACTTTAAATATTTTCCCCAATTAGTTGCTTTGCTTTTTATTTTAAAGTGATTGCTTCTGTTGTGCAAAATAGTTTTTTCTTTATGTAAATAAACTATGATTTGCATCTATTTTTGAAAAAGAAGAATATGTAGAACATGGAGATAGAACAGAAAGTTAAAAACAAAAGACATAATTTTTCCTAAACCAACTGCCATTTTTTTTTCCTTTGGTTTTTTTTAATGTTTTTGTTTGGGATTTTTTTTTTTTTTTGCCAACAACATATGTTTCTGCTTGACTTATAAGTAAAGATCATAAAACCCTAGGGATAGAAAAAGATTGTCATCACATCCATCCCTAAAAGGTCCAGAAGGGATTGTTCTTTCAATTGATTTTTTTCCAATTCCAGATGAATAGCTTGAGTTTCCAGCATCTCCCTTGGGAAAGTATGCTATAACCTCCTATTTCTTATGGTCAAGAATGTTCATTCTTGCTCAGTCTCACAGTTTTCCTTATGTCAGTATTTACTTCAGTTTCCATTCATGGCTTACACTATTTCATTCTATTTCTAGAATGAAAAAAAACTGTCCTTCTTAAATACAAAAAAGCTGCAGAGAATAGAAAAAAAAATGCCTCGTTGATTTAGCAATGGCAGCCTTAGTTCATTGCAACAGTTGCTACACAAAGAATAACTTAAAGGGACTAAATTGTAGATTGGTGTATCCTTGATTTACCCAAAGCAGCAGTTTTTCAGCTAATGGGGACTTTACATTTTTTCCTACATACTACTAGGGTCTTAGAATCATCAGTCTGAAATTTATGATTCAAAAAGTCTATTGTCCAATCACAAAGTTGGATAAGACTTTAAATAAATAACCATCTAGTTCAATCTCCACTCTAGAAAGGAATTCTATTTCAATATTTCTGTCAGATGGTTGTTCAGTTTCTCTGTTTAAACACTTCCACAGATAGCTAATTCACAAGATCTATTTTCTATACAAAATTTAATTGTCAAAAGGTACTTTTTCAAGTCAAAAGGTGCTTTCTCAAAATCTACTTTCCAAAATGTTTACTTATTAGTCTCATTTCATATCTTTGAAGCTCTTCAAAATAAAACTAATCCTTTATCCAAATAAAAGCCCTTCAAATATTTGAAGAGAATAATTATTCTCCCTGAATTTTGTGTTCTCATCTTCAGGTTAAACAACTTTAGCTCCTTCAAGTATTTTTAATTTTCTTTATTATATAAATTGAATTTTTATCATTATCATCATATTTATAGAGCTACTACTATATGCTTCTACTACACTAAGTGTTATACAAGTATGTATTTGGAATTCACATTTTATTTAATCATCCATATGATAATCATAAAACAGCAACCTTTGGTAATCAGAGAACTTCTGGCTGATCTCTCTCCTAAGATCTTACCCCTGTCAGTGTATAAAAAGCAAGTTTGACTGTTATCCACAGAATTCCTTGGGGTTTTTTATGCTCCTTGTGTTTTTTAATGGATAAGAAAGCTTTGGTTCAGTTGAAGTTTTAACCTTCCTGCCTCTTTTCTTATGGGGTTCATAACTAGTTTTTTCTTATTTGTCCTTGATTATGTTTTATGCATGTACTTTTTAATCTGAGTTCATCAAAGATCTTCCTGCAAACTCATATTATGTTCTTAAAGGCTATCCAACTTCATTCTATGTTGGAATTATTCTTCATTATGACTCCCATCTTTATTGTGCCAAAATTCTCTCCATTAATGTCATCAGTCATGAAAGCATACCTAGCTTTTCTCCTTTTTTAATCTACTTTCCTAAAGTCCATAACACATTCTGACAAAATACTGTGGTCCCTTTCTTTTGTATTTAAAATTCTGCAATCACACCCTCACTTTCCCCAAGGTTTCCATCAGTTCTTCATCACCAAACAACTTTTCCTTTTGGACCAGAGTACTGATTAAAAGTTCCATTTGTCCATTCCTTTACATTTTGAGAGATGAAATTGTTGGGAAGGAAGAAACTTATCTGCCTTCAGCATAATAATATTTCTGGCACATACCTATTATAATTAAAATTCTTTACCAATCTTATATCTTGCCCCTCTGCTAGATTTGTCATCTAATCAGGAAACCAACATTCAGATCCTCTCTCTGACTGATCAGTCTGCAGGACAATGATTGTATTACTTTCCTTTTATAATCATCCATGGTATTCTCCACAGGTTCTAAATCCAAGTTCATGCATACCTATATAGGTGAATACCTTCTTGGATTACTATGCTGCTCCTTGGATCATTCCATTAGATGAATTATTTTTGCCAAGGTACCTTGTTCTATTTATATATTTTATTTGTGATTGTATTTCACTAAGTCTCAGTGATACCTATGATATAATATCTACATTTGTATGTCACAATATTGAGTTTATTTTATTTGTAACTCATCCAAATATGTGGACATTTTCATTTAGTTATCCAAAGTTACTCAGAAGTAAGGATCAGAGCAAAGACTTGAACCTATTGAGGCTAAAACTAATACTCTTTTCTACCATTCCACCTATCACTTGAGGACTCAAGGATTGCCTTCAACTACTTCCCTTTTATTTTTGCCTGAGTTAATGGATATTCTTCCTGTATTTCAACTTATTGTGGAGATGTGAATAGGATGGAAGCTTTCACTAATTTTCCCAGGTTTCACATAGCATTTAAACATGGGAACATGCTTAGAATTTGAAACATGCTTATAAGAAAGCACTCTGTTGGGGTAAATACCATCTGAATCAGGTTGATTTTGGTCCACTTTCCTTTATCCATGAACATTATTCTTTAGCTCCCATTCAGTCACAGCCACATCCCTCAATTGGCAGATTCCTCATCCCTTTTTATTCATCCCTACCTGTTTTGAGCAAATTATCAAAATAAGCCAGAACATCCTTTTCTGGGGTAGCTATGACTGTTTAGGACTACCTTGAGACAACTAATTTTGCTCTGTAACAAAAGCTACAATAGCTAACATTTATATGGTACTTTAACTTTTGCAAAAGCTTTACACAGATTATTTCATATGATCCTCATAATATCCATCCAATACATCTATTGTTATCTCTATTTTACACATGAGGAAACTGAGGCTGAGAGAGGTAAAGTGAATTTCCCAAATTCACACAGCAGCTAATAGCAGGAGAGAGATCCACTACATCATTTCGCTACCTAATCTCCATGTAACCCATGCTAGAAAACTGACTATAAATATTCTCCATTTACCAGGAGATAAGATTCTTTGAGTTTAGTAATTTAGATTCAACATGTCTATTGACTTCTTAATTAGGAAGAGCATCATATTTATTGGAGAAATCCAAAAACATCAGTTGTTTTTCCTTCTCTTATATGTAATATTATTCCAGGCAAATAACTATGGAAACAGATTTCTCTCTCCCCCTTTGTAATTCTCTTCTTTCTGACTGCCTTTCCTTTGGACAATCTGTTCTCCATAATGTCATTTATAATATAAGCACTTTAGTTTATAATCATGCCTAGTAGCCTAGTGGTACCACATATCCATTTCCAAATGGTTTGATGTGGATGAGAGGATCTGCTGTGAGACAAAATTCTGGCATATTTATTAAAAACAACAAAAGTTGATTTATTTACTTTATAGTCATGCCTCCCAAATGAACATATACATATTTAACCTTTGGATTCACATGAAATCATAGCTAGTGCTCATCCTCCTAGCTCATTGTCTGACTTTTTAACTATGAAGGAAGGAAATTAAAACATAAATTCCAAAGAAAAGCCTAAGTTCTCTCTTTCTTATCATTTTCTCATTGTATGATTTCCACAAAGATGACCCACAAATCTATATCCTTGGTCTGATGAAGTGTTCTCCAATTGCACATTTCTACTTGCATGTTCAAAATTATGGTATATCCTTCAACAACAATACTATATAATGATCAATTCTGATGGACCTGGTCCTCTTCAACAATGAGATGAACCAAATCAGCTTCAATAGAGCAGTAATGAATTGAACCAGCTACACCCAGCAAAAGAACTCTGGGAGATGACTATGAACCACAACATAGAATTTCCAATCCCCCTACCCTTATCTGCTTGCATTTTTGATTTCCTTCACAGGCCAATGGACACTATTTCAAAGTCCAATTCTTTTTGAACAGCAAAATAACTGTTTGAACATGTATACTAATATTGTATTTAATTTATATTTTAACATATTTAACACGTATTAGTCGACTTGCCATCTGGAGGAGGGGGTGAGGGAAAGGAGGGGAAAAATTGGAACAAAAGGTTTGGCAATTGTCAATGCTGTAAAATTAATCATGCATATAACTTGTAAATAAAAAACTATAATAAAAAAATTATGATGTATCTTCCCCCCCAAAAGAAAAAACCTCACTTCTCTTGACTCTATTATCTTTTTCCTATGTTTATAACTTAATTATTTTGACTTTTTC
The DNA here is from genome assembly GCF_016432865.1 of Antechinus flavipes. Lineage (NCBI taxonomy): Eukaryota > Metazoa > Chordata > Mammalia > Dasyuromorphia > Dasyuridae > Antechinus > Antechinus flavipes. The sequence continues at coordinate 617,950,081 of NC_067399.1, read as the reverse complement.
TCCCCTTCACTTCTTAAATTCAATCAATTATCATGTGCTATCAATTTCATTTTGTAAACATCTCTCAAAATCACCCCTTCTTCTCTAGCTCCACTAGTACTACCTTATTTCCCATTCCCATTCTCAGTCTTCTGTAGTCCATCTTTCCTGCCATAAACAGATCTTTCTAATGTACAAATCTGGTCACTCCAATGCTCAAACATAGCTCTCTACTTTCCTCTGAGTCAAGTACAAATTCCTAAAGTTGGCCTTCAAAACCTTCCACAACCCAGCACAATTGTACCTTTTCAGCCATTTTAATAATAATACATATTCTAGCCAAACTGGACAACATCCTTTCCTCCAAATATGCAGTGCTTTTGTTCCCAATCTAGCATTTTTACTTAAAATTCTCTTTTTCCTTCTCTTTACCTATTGCTTTCTACCAATTCAAATACCACCACCTTATAAATACTAGTATAGCGATGAACTTCCTCTTCAGATTTTACAAAGCACTTTTAAAAAAAATTAATGAGTGTACTTACTACCCTATTTGGGTGTCTCCTAGACTGTTGTATCTTGTATGAGTAATAACACTTCTCAATAACATGCAGTAGCTTGAGCCATGGTATTAAAAGAAACTTAAATTCTTCCTTCTAGAAATGCTGCAGTGTCAATATTTCTGAGCAAGACAAAAACTCTCAGCAAAATCTACTAAGAATTGCTATTTTCAAAAATTACAGAGATCTCTTTGGAATCTCAGAATCTTAGAGATGAAAGGACTTACAGTAGCCATTTAGTCCAGCCTGCAACCAAGAAGAATATTTTTACAATATAACCAATGATTTAATTTCTCTTTGTTTCCTTAAACAAATTTCAGCATGTTTAATATACTTTATGACCCAGGCTTTTCTCAAACCTTTAGGCTGGCATGAGCTAAGTCCTAATCCTAGGGATTAATCCAGAAGGTTTCATCTTTCTTGTTTGCTGTCTGTCCCAACTTGGAATTACTTCAGCAAAATCTTCAAATAAAACCTAGATATAGTTTGTGGTTAGTTCCCATTCAGACACTCCAGGGAAAAATTGAGAAGAGAGGTGAGGTGAGGAAGGGAGAAAAAGGGAGGTTGCTAAGACTACATGGCTTTCACTAAACAGGCCAAGCAAATTTACTTAGGCAGTGTTTCTTAGGACAGCAAACCATTTATGATTCCTCCAAAACACCCTTCCCTACTGCACAACCCCACTATTCTATCCTTAAGGTGCCAAAAGAGTGAATTAACCCATAGTCTACTAAGCAAAAGTCAATAATTTTCTGTGCACTGACATATTCTGGCACTGTGTCACCTAACCTACTCAAAACTAGGTTGATCTCTTTACAGATTATCCCTTGAATTGACTCAGTTCAAGGGGTGTGTTGGTCAAATTAAACTTAGAGTAGAAGTTGTGTGTGGTAGATAGAATTTTCTCTTTCTCAAGGCCTTTGGCCTTTTAGTTCACTTTTTTGTAGGTACAGCAAAGGAGGACATATCAAAGCTCACTCCTTCATTCTGGCCCATCTCTCTTTTTTCCAGTTCCAATTCACTCATCTCTACCTTCCCTAAAATCATGGAAGTTGGACATCTTTTATTTTTGAAGTCATTAATTCATGAGACAAGTTAATAAACCACAAAAAGTGCACCTTCGTACCAAAAAAAGGGACTTCTACTTAATTATAATTCTAATTACAAGAACTCAAGTCCTCATTTTCCCCCCGACATTATTATGAACCTCATTTCCTTACAAAGTCCAGGATAAACAATTCCAATATATTTTGTTTTAATTATCCATGTTTAATGGGCCATAATGAAACTATGTTGAGCAGCACAGAAAAGAAAATAATTTAAAGTGTGCAGAGGGCTCGATTGCTGGCTAGTGTTAAGTTCCCTGTTCATATTTCACTGCCTGGAATCCCAAGAGCAGATCTCTAATGCTCAGAAACGCCATCACTTATTCATCTACTTTTCCGGCTCCTCTTCAATAAAGATCTTTCCTTTGGCTCAGTCACTTGCTATCCCAGCAGCATCCACCATTTTGAAGAAACCCAATGAGTCAGAGTCCCAACAAAAAGGGAGTTCTGATATACAGACAGAAAGACAGAAAGAAGGAGAGAGAGACAGAGAGAGAGAGAGAGAGAGAGAGAGAGAGAGAGAGAGAGAGAGAGAGAGAGACAGAGACAGAGACAGACAGAGACAGAGACAGAAACAGAGAGAGAGAGGAGAGACAGAGACAGACAGAGAAAGAGAGAGAGAGAAAGAGAAAGAGATAAAGACACAGAGAGAGACAGAGATAGAGAGAGAGAAAGTACATTTTTTATACACACACACATACATATATGTATACAATATCTTCTAGACCCCAGTTATTGTTCTCATGGGCCACCATGACAAGAAGAATTTCCTTTTCAGCTTAAGTGTTTCTCCTCTCTCTTCTTATCTCCTTCCTCATCCAAATATTTCACTGGACTTGTTTATTTCTAGACTAAGCACCCTTTTTTTTAGAGGTCTCAATTCCACAAAAATCTCTCATTAGGAAAAAAAATGTGGCATAGTGTCTGGTTTGGAGATGAAAAGATCTGGGTTTGAGTTCTACATGTACTTTTCACCATCCATGTGGCAATGCTATTTGTTATTTATCTGTTCTGGTGCTTGGTTTTCTCAGCAAAATAAAGGAGTATGATTTCTAAATTGCTTTCTAATTCTTTTTTTTTTCTGAGCCAATTGGGGATAAGTGACTTGCCCAGGGTCACACAGCTAGGTAATATTAAGTGTCTGAGATCAAATTTGAACTCAGATCCTCCTGACTTCAGGGACTGTGCTCTATCCATTGCACCACCCAGCAACCCCACCTTCTCATTCTTAATGTGTAATTTCATGGCATTTTTAGCCACTGGCCAACCTAAGTATTTGTACTCTCACAGCTTCAGCATAATGTAATGGACAAAGCATTGGACTTAGACTCAGGAAAAAACCTGGGATTAGATTCATCTTCAGACACTTGTTACCTAAGCAAGTCATTAATTCTCTAAGTCCCTTTCCTCATTTGTAAAGGGGAAATAATAATAACAATAATAGTGCAGGGCTGTTGTAAGGAATAAGTAAGACAGAGTACTTCAAAACCAGCCAATATCAGGTGCCCACATCAAAGAAGGTGCTGGGCTCTATGGACAAAGCCGAATTGCAATAACTCGAAAGAAATATGAAGTGCAAATTTAGAGACATCCAATGTTCAAATGCACTACAGTTATCCCTTCTACATCACAGGGGTTATGAGACTAGAACCCCCATGTTTTGTAACAGTCTGCCAAAAAAAATTTTTGACCTCCTTTCATACCAAAGAAGTCTGAATTTTTTCTTTTTCTTTTGTGGGATATTTGCATTAGTTTATTGTAAAATTCGGATTAAGCATTTGGTCACAAGCTCTGTGTTGTCTCCTGGCCTTCATGAGTTATCTGTAGTTCCCACAAAACACCCCCAAAATTCCCCTTTGCTTTTTTACTCTTTCCAGTGATGTATCAAAATTGTGGTAGGAAAAATCGTGATGTGAAAGGGATAACTGTGTTTGTGCAAGATCTATAGTAGAGCCTTCCAAGCTTGTATTGGTCTGTTCAGCCACAGTTTGGTGGCTTTAACTGATGACATTTTGGTACTTTTTCAAACAACTACCAAGTATTACTATCAAACTGACAAAATATTATACTGATAATATTACATCCTTCACACGTTGTCTATAATTCAAAGAAATCAAAGTACCATTTGTTTTTCAAATAGTCCTGTGAATAGTCCCGTGTCCAGAAGCAGGCACTATTATTCTCAATTTACAGAGAGGGAAAGCTGAGGTTTGCTGACTTGACCCAAATCTGATCAATTGGTATAATCAGGTGCTAGCTTAATAGTCTTTCCACTACATCCCTCGAATTCTCTGTTTTCATTTAATATCTATTTTGTAGGATCATGTTCTCAGTTTTTATTAGCAGCTTTCTTTATCTCCAATTCAGCTTCTTACAGATCTGGTTTTCAGTTTTTATTAGCAGCTTTCTTTATCTCCAATTTAGCTTCTTATAGATCTGGTCCAAGTTCTTTCAGATTCAAGAACTAAAGCCCTTTAGTGTATGCATGTGATTAAAAACAGACTTTTCTCTGAAACTGCTGATTTCCATTCATTAAAAGGCAAAGACTAAGGCTGGTAGAATTGTCATCAGTCATTACTAGAGATTGAAGAATTGGGTTTTAGGTTACTGAGGGACTATGTGGCCTTCACAGCAAAAAGATAAAGTAAATTGACTTGAGATAGTACTTCATAAGACAACAGATCACTGTTGCTATCTTCAAAATTTCCTTTCTTACTCTGTACCTCTACCTATCTGTTCCTAAGATGTCAAAAAAAGTAAGCTAGTCCACAGCTTACTGACCAAAAATCTAAATATGTACTATGGTAACTTAGATTTCTGAGCTCTGTTCTTACCTATATTCATGGTCCAAGATCAGAAGTAGCTTGATGGTTTGTCTCATTGAAAGGAGATCGTAATAAAAGACTTATAATACCTTGGTATTTGGAAAGACCTCAATTCAACCTCTCAACCAATGCAGAAATACCTTTAGCAGAATGTTTTCAGTGACAACTGTTAAGGAATTTTTAAAAGACCACAATTCTGATTGGCAGGTCAGATTGTTCAAAGTGTTTATTAGACAACCTATTGCTTAGGAATAGTCTCTGCAAGATTATCTCATGGGTCCTCAGTACTATAAAATTTTTAAATGCATGCATCAAAAGGGGAAGGAGAGCATCAAGAGTCAGACTTCTTGAATTCAGAAATTAGGATGTCTTGTAGATGCTGAAGCAAGGGAAGAACAAATAGCAGTTGGGGCAAGAATGATACTTAAGGTGACTTACAGATCACTAATAGTTTTAATGAAAATTTAAGCTTACTGCTACCCAAAAAAACTCACTGTATTCTCTGGCAGCTTATTCTGTTGTTGCAATTAATTCTTATTTTAAAATTCTTCTTTTTGTCTTCTTGTTTTAGGTTGAATCTTGAAACCTATCCTGAACTTATACTGAAATTTTTTTTTTCTTGTTTTAGTTTGAATTTTGGAACTTATACTGACCCTATACTGAAAAAAAAATCTGTTCCTTGGTCTTCAAAAGATAGCAGTTAATCTTCCCCTTAAATTTCTCTCCTTCAGGCTAAATGTCTCTATCTCCTCACAGAATGTGATTTTTAGGCCTTTCATCATTCTGTTTACCCTTCTCTGACACCATCTAGTTTGTCAGTAAAAGAATGGTCTTCTCAGGAAGTTCCTGGGAAATGTAATCATGTGAGACCTCCTAGAAGAGGAAAGCAGAACATGACAGATCCAAAAAATAGCTGCTACTAAACAGGGAATTCCATGCATTTCACCAAATAATTATTAAGCACCTATTATATGCAATGTTCATGATGCAAAAATTACAAAAGGAAATATCAATAGGAGAATTTTCACAAAAAAACATTTTCAAGGTGATGAACCTAGAAGTTTCCTTACTATAATCTACTTTGTATTATTCTTATTTGTATATATATATTATTAGATTGTAAGCTTTCTATGGACAGGAACTGAATTTAATCTATATTTGCATCCTACCACTATATATAATGTCTTGAATAAAAGATGCTTAATGAACATTCTTTCATTTAATTACAAAGGCAATGCTAGTGCTTTTAAATGGAAAGTACACTCAACTTGGAGACAGTATATCAAGTCTTATGTGTAGTTTTGTTTTGTTTTGTTTTTTGGCTGAGGCAATTGGGGTTAAGTGACTTGCCTAGGGTCACACAGCTAGTAATCACTAAGTGTCTGAGGCTGGATTTGAACTCAGAGCCTCCTGAGTTCAGGGCCACTTCTCTATCCACTGAGCCATCTAGCTGCCCCCAGTATATCAAGTCTTAGATCTGAACTGCCACTTATTAATTGGGTGATAATAAGCAAGTCATTTTATCCTCATCTTCCTCATTTAAAACATGGCTAACAGTCTCTTCCCTGCCAGTCTCACGAGGTTGTAAGAATCAAATGAGATCTTGAATATGAAAGTGCTTTCCATGTTCTAAAAATGTTCAAATGAATTGGTGATCTCCTCAACAAAGAAGCAAACTGCCTTGATGGAGACTTCAGGATTTAGAGATGATGGGCATTTGGGGCAACATGTAAGACAGCAGTAGGGAAAGTGGAATCTCACGAGTTGAAAATATAGCTGAAGCATTGAATGACTGTTCAGACAGCTGCTGAGGTATCCTGACCAGTGGCCTGAAGTGCGGCATTTTTCGAAATGTGTTGTGTTACTGTGTTACTGAATGGATGGTACAGCATCCGTATGAGTTAATACCTGACAAGTTTTGTCTGTACAGCCCAAAAATCGCCAGTTTGACAAATGTGGCAGCTGTGTGCCTTAAAAATATTAAGAGCTAACACTTTCCAAACATCCTTTTAAGGGGGGTGGTGAATTAAAAGAGCTTATAAAGTAGTGAAGAGGATTTTCCTCACTGAAGAGAGAAAAGGATCAGCAGTCAAGCAGTGGGGAGAGAAGAAGCAATTCTGTGTGAAGAAGCAGGTGCCCCTGAATAAGAGAAAAGGAAGGGGACAAATATTTAGAAAGCACCTACTGTGTGCACTGTGTAAAGCACTTTGCAACTATGATCTCATTTGATTCTCATAACTACTCTTTGAGGCAGATGCTATAATTATTCCCATTTGGTAGTTGAGGAGGAAACTGAGACAAACAGATTAAGTGTGTTGGCCAGGTCACATGGCTAGTAAGTATGTAAGGCTGGATTTGAATGAATTCAGGTCTTCCTGACTTCAATTCCAGTGTTCTGTTCATTGCACCATCTAACTGGGATTAGTAACTGAAGCCTTTAGTCATGAGTTATGAATTTCATGAAGTATAAGAATTTTTACTTTTCTATGTTTCCCTTCAAGATTCCTATATATATTTGCCAACTCTATCATTACCTTAAAGTCCAATAATGAGAAAGTGTGGATTCAATTTTATGTCTTTTTAATCTATTTCATTACTTATGTATTTTCTGTAACATGTCATATTTATAATATTATTATTTCTTTTACTTTAAGTAGTAAGTAGTCATGTTTTAGATCTAAAAGTGTATTACTGTAAATGGCTGGTTATATAGATAGAAATCAGTGGATGGGGGCTCAAGAGCTAGCTAGAATTATAAGTAGAGAAGCATGAAAGTACTCAAATATCAGTTTGAAAATAAGTTGAAGGAATCATCTAAACTTAGAGGGTTAAATTATTTCTCATATATACAGGTAAAAAATTGTGAGTCCAAAGTCCTGAACAGTATGGATATTGACTATATCTCAATATAGCATCATATTTGCCTCATTAAGTCTAGAATGTAGTGGAAAGCCCATAGGATAAGATCACTCCATTATGGCCATCACAAGCATATTTTCTGCTGGTAAAAAATTTTATGGCAAGTATCTCTATTAAAGGCCTTATTTCTCAAATATAAAGAACGGAGTCAAATTTACAGAAATACAAGTCATTTCTCAGTTGATAAACAAGCACTTTTCAGAAGAAGAAATCAAAGTTATCTATAGTCATATAAAAATGCTTCAAATCATTATTGATAAGATAAATGTAAATTAAAACAACTCTGAGGTATCACTTCATAACTCTCAGATTGGCTAATATGACAGAAAAGGAAAATGATAAATTTTGGAGGAGATGTGGGAAAATTGGGACACGATGGTAGAGTTGTAAATTGATCCAGCCATTTGAAACTATAAATATTGGAAGTACTTATAAAATGATGCATAACCCTTTGATCCAGCAATATCACTACTAGATCTGCATTCTGTATACCAAAGAGATAAAATAAATGGAGAAAACCTATTTGTACACAAAAGAATTAAGATTATTAATAATCATATGAAAAACTGCTCCAAATCATTAATAATGAGAGAAATGCAAAAATAACCCTAAGTTTTTACCTCGTGCCCTGCAAATTGGCAAAGATGACAAAAGGTATAATAGTGTTGGAAACATTGTTTAAAAAAAAAAGACAGACAAACTAGTGCATTATGGGTAGAGCTGTAAGTATAAACAGTTTGAAAAGCAATTTGTAACTATACAAGTAACTAAAACGTCCATATCTTTTTATACAGAGATTCCACTCCTAGTCTTATACCCTTAAGAAGCCATCAAAAAGAATTAAATTTCTATGTAAAAAAAAATATTTATAGCAGCACTTTTTGTTATAGCAAAAACTATAGAAATAAAATAGGTGTTTATTGATTGGAACACTAAATAGATTGTAATATATAAATGTAATACAATATTACTGTGCTGTGAGAAATGATGAATACAGAAAAGTACTAAAAAAATTACATGAATTGATACTGAGTTAAGTGAACATTAAGTGAAGAATTTCACAAAATTTCACAAAAAATCAAAAGTAAATGTTGCAAAATGTGTAAAGAATTAGCAGGACTCCAAAAAAAGAGACAAGAAGATTCCTTAACTTTACTACAGAGGCTGAAGACTCATGAGTGTGATGCATTTTTTTGCAGACATTTTTCAATGTATTAAATAATTATGCTTATTTTTTCCTCTTCTTTTTCTTTTTTTGTCTTTTTAAAAATACTATTTGTTATTGGGATGGTTCTCTAGGAAGGAGAGAGGGAAAGATTCTGAGAGAAATCAAAGTAATATTTTTTAAATAACAACTTTCTCTTTTTAAAGAAAGAGAAAGTAATTTGTGAAATATATAATCTACTTAAAAGCAGTATGAAATGAAAACTCCTGTTTCTTACATATAACTCTTTGTATTTCTTTATGTGTATGTTATGCTTTTATTTATTGGGGAAGGGGTTTCAGTTGAGTTTTTTTTTAATTTAATAGAATAAGAGACAGTATTATAGGAGTCTCTTTGGGGTAAGAGTTGAACTAGATGGCCTCTGAGGCATTTCATAATTCCACATTTCTATAATTCTGTAAGTAGAATTTAGTCAAGAAGATATAAGAAAGGTTTTGTGATAATTAAACTGAAGGAAAGTTCAGCGGCTCAATAGCTCACACAAAGAGAAATAATGAAAACAAGCCTTGTACCAGAAGAATAATTTGTATTATAATGACATTGTAAAATCTCTTAAAGACTTAAAAACTCTGACCAACAACATGAACAACCATGATTCCAGAGAACTAAAAATGAAGCATTCTACTCATCTTCCAACAGAGAGATGATAGATTAATACACTAGCTAGGTGGCACAATGGATAGAGCACTAGATTTAAAGATAAAAACTTGAGTTTAAATCCAACCTTGGGCACTGTGTGACAAAGGGCAACTCACTTAATCTCTGTCTGCCTCAGTTTCCTCACATACAAAATGAGGTAATAATACTATTCATCTTACAGTGTTCTTGTGAAATAAGATAATATTTGTAAAGCAAAGATTTTTCCATGCTATGGAAATTCTAGCTATTATTATAGGCAAAATGAGATATATATTTTGGATGTGATAACTAGAATTTTTTTTGCTTAAGTGTATCTATTACAAGTGTTTTTTCCTTCTTTTATAAAGATGGGGAGATGAGAGGGAAACAAAACAAATGTTTTTAATTTTTAAAAAATATTTATTAAAAAAATTCTTGTTCCTGAGAATATATGGAAACTGTATGGAATGCTGGGAAGACCCACTGGGAAAGAGTTTCTTGAAGAACATTCACTGAGGAGTGATAAAAGATAAAGAGACCAGAGGAAGCCCCTTCTTGGACACACTTCCCCACTGACATCCACTATCCTGGTGAGCATTAGGCCCATTGGATACAGCAGTCCAAATGCAAGCATTTTACAGTTATTGAAAGAACACAGGATCACTAAGACAAATAAATATAGATAACATAAGACTTAAGAGCTGTCAGGGGAAATATAACTTCAGAGAAATCATTTTACAACTGGAGTTTATTAAACTTTCCATCTCTTGTTCTCTCCAAGATAGGAACCAAGATAGGTGAGATAGAGGATCTTTGTGCTGGAGGTAAAAGGGTTGAGAGAGATTTCATAGGTCTCCAAGTTCTAAATCAGATATGACAGGAACAGTCTCAATATCCAAGCTGTGCCTTACACAGAAAAATGGCATTATTAGAATGGAAAGTAGATAAACTAAGACTTGCAGCAAAGTCTTAATTAAGCAGGATCCTCAGGAATTGTGTTCTCATTAGAATTTTCTGCGTAACTGATACCTAAGCCAAAAAAAAAAACCCTTTTTTTATTTCAGCCCTCATTACTGAAAACTTTTCTAAAGCTTATCAGTTCATTTCCTTTTGCTAACTTTAAAAAGTGTTTATTGAGCACCTACTACTGACCATCTAATACAGAACACAATGTTAGGCATTGAGGAATGCAAACTTTAATTAAATTACTTTCGAATATAGGCTAACAGAGGTATATGACTCATATACCAATAATTATGCAACCAAAATGTTATATGATCATTGCATGAGAAATGCAAAGTAAATGCTATAAGAGGTCTCACGGGGAAGGCTCTTTACAGACCCTGGAGATCAGAGAAATCTTCTTGGAGGAGAAGGGAGATTTTAACAGGTGAAGGTGGGAGAGTATTTCAGGAGTAGAAAGGGAATAACTGTAAGCTTAGAGGGAAAACCACACAGGGTATGGATGAGGTATGGCAAGTGGTCCAGTTTGGACCCAGTGGACCCAGGAAAGAGTGGGTCCAAGTATAGGCTTGAAAGGTTAGAAAGATAGAGTGCTGACACATTATGAAGAACCTTGAATACCAGACAGAGTCTGAAGTCAATTTAACAGATAATAGGGAACCATGAAAGGCTTTTGAACAGAAGGATAACATGATCAGATCTTTGCATAAGAAAAATTTAACTGCATATATATATATATATATATAAAATCTTCTTAAGAGCAGGTATCAATTTCTGTGTGTGTGTGTGTTTGCATCCTCAGGGCCTAGCACAGCAATTTATACATAATAGGTGCTTATTAAGTACTTGCTGCTTGATTGATAGATTTAAGGATACATAATTTTATCACTGGGGCAGCTCAGTAGGCAATGGATAGAGCAGAGCCAGGAAGCCTCATCTTCCTAAGTTCAAATCTGGCTTCAGACACTTACTAGCTGTATAAGCCTGAGCCAGTAACTAAACCATATTTCTTTTAATTTCCTCATCTGTAAAAATGAGCCAGAGAAGGAAATGGCAAGGCACTTCAATATTCTTGCCAAGGATACCCCAAATGGGGTACACACTGAAACAACTAACTAAGAACAATTTTATCAGTGTGAGCACTCCCTCCATGAGGAAAAATCAAAAGGATTCCAATTCCTCTAAACCCTAGTAGAGCATTTTCCTGAGTTGAATAAATAATCATAAAATTTAAAGCTTTAACAGACAGCTTCCTCATTTTTCAGGTCCAGAAGGGCTGACTTTCCCAAGATCACATAAGAGCAAATAATAGTCAGATTTGAACTTTAGTTCTCTTATACCCAATCTAATATTCCCCATTGCTTTTTATTGCTTTCTTCTGTGTTTGTTTGCTTTTTTTTTTTTTTGGGGGGGGGGGGAAGGGGTTGTTTTTAAACTGATTTGTTTTATTTACTATGGCAGAGTGATTAAAGAGTCGACTTTGCTATCTAAAAGACCTGAATTTAAGTCTTATCTCTGACACCCACTGGACATATAGCCCCAAACCATTGTATAAACACTACTCCAAGCCCTTTTCTAAGACTTTAAGTTTCAAATAAAGTGCCATCTTACATTGGGGGAGGAATTTCCTACCTGAATCTTCCCTACACATATCACTGATCTAGTTCACTTTCACTAAAAAGACTTTTCACAGTTAGCTATTTTATCTTTCATTTTGGTTGTCTAGATTGCTGTTCTACATAACTATTTAACTTTTGTGGCACCAATATCAACCTTATTCCCAATAACTTCTTCTATTTCAGAGATAAAAATGTTTCTTTTATATGCAATTGAATTGCCATAACTATGATGGATACATATCTTATATGTTTTTTTTTCCAGTTTGGTTGGTTGTTTGTTTATTTGTTTTTACATCTAAATATATAATTCAGTTGAAATTGAAAATGGTATATTGTTCAAGGTGTGGATTTAAATTTATTTTTGCCAGATGGTTAACAATTTTTCATTACTCTATTTATTAAATAATGAATCCTTTAAAAATCTAAGTCACTTTTTCAAGTGAAAACTATTCCCCTTCTAGCATTAAAGCATGCATTTTCCCAACTTAATGTGAATGAACTTAATCAAATAAATAGAAACTTTTCTCCAAAAAAACAACTCAAAGAATTGGACTTTTGATTAAGAGGTAAGAAGGAGAAGTCATTTTGGAATATGATGATAACTGCAAGAGGTCAGGTTGGGTTGGAAGCAAATCCTGGGTGGCATTAGATAAATTATATTCTGAACTGAATTGGTGCAACATACATGATAGATTGCATATTACTTGCTTTCTCAATGGGTGGGAGAAGAGTGAAAGAAGGGAGAGAATTCAGAACTGAAAATTTTTAAATTAATGTTAAAAAAAATAGAATTGTGTGAGCCCCTTGAGCAAAGGGGCTGAGTTTTGCCCCCCTTTTATATCCCTATATAAAAGCGCTAAATAAATATTTGCTGATAAATTTAGGAGGTAAAGGGAGAGTGCAGAACCCTAAAATAAAGGAACCTTAGAGGACAAAGCGGGAACGTTCTGACACTGAAGATAACTTTCCTGCTGCCCCTAGGTTTCTACCAAACCCTGTCTAAATTATTTCTTTTTGCTTACTAGCTTCTCCAACCAATTCCCCTAGGCCCTCTTACCTTCTATTCTTTCTTCTTGTTCATGCTGACATCTGTTGCTTTGGAGTCTTAAAATTCATTTCTCATTTGACACAGAATCCCAAGGCACACGAGAAACCACAATTGGTGATGTTTAGGGTTTAGAAACAACCAAGAACAAACTCCTGTCACTACTATGCATCTGGAAGTTTGTATACCAGTCTGCTAGATTGAGCTTTCAGAGACTTGGACTTGAGGGTATTGATGACATCACTTGAGGGGAAGTTTACAGCAAAAGAATAGATGAAGTGTCAAGACTATGAGCTACTTAAAGAAATATAAAAAAAATACTAATGTATCTCGCAATCTGAAAGCACTTTTTAATCATCATGGGGAAAACAGAGATTGCTGGTGGGGAATGATCCAAATCCCACAGATAATTTTTAAAAACGTTGAATGTAAATGTAAATGTAAAATGTAAAATGTAAAAAAAAAAAACCTCACTTACTCTGTTCTTTTAAAATCTGTATTTTCTACACTTGACTTGCTGTTTTATACATACAAAACATTTACTAAGCACCTATTTGGTGAAAGATAAGAGGTGGCCATGGGATAGTGGAGAGAGGTTCAGCTTTGGAGTTAAGAAAGTCTGAGTTCAAATCCTGCCTCTGAAGAAATGGCACTAGGAAAAAAATCAACCAAGAGTTTAGTGTCCCTAGGCACTAAGTTGTTTGTCCTTCATTCTAGTCAGGGAGGGATGCCATAACATATAAATGAGTTGGAATTGAGGGAGGGAGGACTGTGAAAGGTCACCAGGTTCACTTTCTCCTCCAGAACCATATGGGTCTAATGGCCAGATATAGATCAGCATGACTGGAGATGGCTCTGGGTGAAGCAGGAGACATTGGTCTTGTTAAGCTAAGGTCTTTCCTTAGAGTCTCAATTTGGCTGAGACAATACCAATTCAGTGTTTAAGGCTAAGTAATAAATGAGGCAAAGATAGAGAGAATCCCCCTCCACTGATGAAATCACAGATGCCAATTAAATATGAAACTAAGAGGATACTTGCTTTTAAAGAGGTTTTATTCTTCCCAAAAGTATCTAATCAGGAGTTGTAGAAACAAAATTTGCAGAATTTCACTTTCTTTTCTTTTTTATTTCTAATGGGAAAATGAACCTGAACCATCCCCTGCTTCTCTCAAGATGCCATCTGGATCAAGTCTCCCATTTCATACTTGAGGAAATTAGGACCTTGAAAAATAAAGTGACTTGCCCTGGAGGGCAAAAATGGCATTTGAACTCAAGTCATCCAATTTCAAATCCAGCATTCTTTTTTTCTGGTCTAATCTATTTTCTTACTCTACACTCCCAAAAGGAGAAAAAGGAGAAACTAAGGAATAAACAGTGAATTTCTGGTTTCTTCCTTTTACCTTTCCCCTTAAATTCAAATCTAAGGTCAATATTTGGAAGTGGTTTTTGTCTGACCTCAGTTATCTGTAAAGATCCTGGGTCAAAACCACAAGAAATTTTTATCAATTATCATTGGCACTCATCTCCTTTCCTTTGGAAGGTGTTTGTTTTCATGGCATCTATTTTCATCTTCCAGGGAGGGATCGATCTGTATATTTTATTATGTCAATTGCTTTCCCAGCAGTTCTACTTTGGTAGCCATTTTATCCATTCTATTTATTGGCTATGCCCATCATTTCTCAATCTCCTGGGCATTTGTAATTATAACAGAAAAGTTTTGCACCCTTAGGACAGACAGTGAATCAAAAAGGATATAAAAACAAGAACCAGCCATCCACACATACCTACATTACTCTCCATATGAGCCAATAATGAATGCTAATAGTTTGCAGGTAGGTGGCACTATAGTGGATAGAGAACAGGGTCTGGAGTCAGAAAAACAAATACAAAGTATTTGTACAAATGAGTACAAATAGGGCCTCAGATACTTACTAGCTGTATCTTTCAGCCTTATTTGTTTCAGTTTCCTCATCTATAAAATGAGCTAGAAAAGGAAATGGCAAATCACTACAATATCTTTGCCAAGAAAACCCCAAAAGATGTCACAAAAAGCCAGACGAGATTGAAAATGACTAAACAACAATAGTTTACAAATGGGAGTTTCATATTTTGTGTCAAATCAAGGCAGAGAAATTTGTGAACTGTTGAAAGTAAGAAAAGATTTATTCTATTAGTAAAATAAAATTTTAATGATTTTATTAATCCTCACATGTATAGCAAATTAAAATAGCTGATCTTCCTTGGAAGAATGAAATATTTTTATATGTGCATTTGTTGGGTTTATTCCCTTTTTAAATAGTATTTTATTTTCCAAATACATACAAAGATAGTTTTCAATATTCATCTCTGCAGAAATATCATTTTTAAGAATTAGTTGAATCCATGGATATTTCTTCCAGTTTTTTTCTGATAAGAGGGATCCTTGTATTCCCAGAGGCCATTAAGAGTTGATACAATTACCACAGTAAAGAAAGAAATACAACTCTTATCAAAACCCTTATCTGTGTATGACCAATCAATTCCAGAAAACAGATGGTTGTTGTCTTTGTTCTTGAAAAGGACCAAAAAGACATCATTATGTTAGAGTCAATTTAGTGTATCTAACTGTGACTGATCAGACCAATATGCTCTGCCACAAATTGTATACAAATAGTCCCTATGAACAATTGGGGTAGAGTCTCTTACTTTGTACATCTTACAATTCTTCTAGACTAATTCAATTTTGTTTTGCTCATAGAGCCCAGCCCCTTCTCTGATGAGGGCATGCCATGCTGGGTGGTCCTGTGCCAGTATCTCCATGTCATACAATCAATTCTAAAGTTCTTAAGAGTGTCCCTTTATCATTTTTTATGAACACCTTGTGAGTGAACTCCCTGTGGAAGTTCTCCATAAAATAGTCTTTTTGGCAAATATTCTTTTGGCATTTGAACAATGCGATCAGCCCAATGGAATTGTCTGCAGTAGATCTTGAATGCTTGCTGCTTTAGATTGAGAAAGGACCTCAGTGTCTGGTGCCTTATCCTGCCAGGGGATCTTCAGAATCTTCCTAAGGCAATCCAAATGGAAGTGACTCAGTTTTCTGGAATGGGCTGGGAGATCGTCCAGGTTTCACAGGTGTACAACAAGGAAGCACAGCACAGTAGTTCTGTGACCTCCAGCTTAGTAGTCAACTACCTCTCCTCCCACACTTCCCTTTGGAGTCTCCTAAATATTGAGCTAGCTGGGGCAATGCATGTGTCAGCCTCATTATTAATATGTGCAACCCTGGAAAGTGTACTTCCAAGGGAAGTGAACATATCCAGGACATTGAAAACCTCTTCATTTGCTGTAACCAATGGATCTGCATATGGATGGTGTGTTAGCGGCCAATGGAGGACCTTTGTTTTCTTGGTGTTAATTGTTAGACCCAAATGAGCATAAGCAGCAGAGAAGCAATCAATCCAAAATTTGTTGCATCTCAGCTTCGGAGGCTGCACTGAGTGCACAATCATCTGCAAACAAATATTCATGTACAACACTCCCTCTTCTTGAGTTTTGGCTTGCAGCCTTTTCAAGTGGAAGAATTTACCACAGTAACTGACTTTGTTTTTCCTCATGGAAGGTATTTGACGACATGGCTGAAAACATCATGTTAGAAAGCACGGGAGCAAACACATTGCCTTGTTTTCATTCCATTGGTGACTGGGAAAGCTCAAGAGCACTGTCCATTGCCCAGAAGCTGAGCAAACAGGCCATGATGAAATTGATAAATACCCTCATCTAAGGAGAAATTGACAAATACCCTCATCTGCAAGTAAAGAATGAGATATATTTTATCAAACATGAATCATCTGCAAAAAAATTTAAAGTATAATACTAGCTTTCTTGGTTACCTAATGCAGCATACAGCACGTATTTTATGGTATGCATTTAAAAACATTGTTCTGAGAATGGGCCATAATCTTTATCAGACTACTAAAGGTTGAAAATTTAGGCTTGGTATCAGAGAAAACTTTTTGTATTTTTTTCTTTTAAAAATTTATTTTATTTTATTTCACACAAAAAGGTTAAGATTTCCTGAACTAGTTTGTCTCCCAAAGCACACAATATTCTATATCCTCAGTTTTCCCCAAATTTTACCAAATTTCTCCTCTCTAGAGCCTTAGATCTACTTCTTTAGTTAAAAGCTCTGCAAAGCAATTATGCAATTTTCTTTTGGGGGCTTGTTTTCTTTCATACCATTTCAAAAACTTAGAAGGGAGGAAAGAAGGAAGGAAAGAAGGAAGGAAGGAAGGAAAGAAAAAGAGAGGAAAGAAGGGAGGAAGGAAAGAGAGGAAAACATAAATCAATGAACAAAACAGATTTATAATGAGAATTATATATAATGGCTATAATCAGCATATATAATGGGCATTCATATTGTTTATTAGTTGAATTAAATAAGGAAAAGGAATAAGCATTTGTATAGTGCCTATCATGTTTCAGGTACAGTGCTAATAGGCATACAAATATTATCTCATTTAAAAAATAAAATGAGGTCTCTTCTAACTTTTAGAAATTGTTATTAACTTCTAAACATCTGCAAGCCCCTTACTGCTGATGATTTTAAACACATGTATCTGCAAAGATTGGTCAATAACATCAATAAGATGCTGTCTTCTGAAGGCATAGGTATATAGGTACTCAGTGAACACTTGGTTAGTTGGTATCATCCATTCTCGAAGAGTACCAAAAGGACATTACCATGTTAGAGTTGAATTACAGTGACCAACTGTGGCTGATCAGACCAAAACAAGCCCAGAATGCTCTGCCACAGGTTGGACACAAATAGTCCCTTTGAACATTTGGGATGGATTCTCTAACTTTGCACATCTTACATTTCTTCTAAGCTATTTCAATTCTGTTCAGCTCATAGAGCCCAGAAACTTCTCCAAGGAGGGCACTCCATGCTGGGTGGTCCTGTGCCA
Source organism: Antechinus flavipes (assembly GCF_016432865.1). Taxonomy (NCBI): domain Eukaryota; kingdom Metazoa; phylum Chordata; class Mammalia; order Dasyuromorphia; family Dasyuridae; genus Antechinus; species Antechinus flavipes. Next base: position 617,932,276 of record NC_067399.1, on the reverse strand, counting down.
GTTATCTCCCATGTCTTAAATCAATTCTAAAGTTCTTAAGGGAGACCATGAGGGTGTCCTTTTGAAGCAGGAATGTCAGTAAGACCCTTACCAGGTCTTTCCTCGAGATATTCTTAAGAAGGAATAAACACTTTCTAAGATAGAGATTTCACACCAGCAGTAGAAAAACAGAAAATATGTTGACAAACTAGAGCTTTTGGGCCAACTCTCGTTGGAAAATGAGATTTGACATGAAAATGATTTTTTCATAGCCCTGCACCACTAAAACATCTAGATCTATGGACCTCAATTTGGAGCAGATTGATTAGGGAATAAGCATTTATTAAGTGCCTACTATATAACCAGGCATTCTGCAAATATTTTCTTATTTGAGGTCATCTCAAATATCTTATCTGATCCTCACAACAACCCATTCAGGTAGGTGATATTATTGTCCTCATTTTATAGTAGAAGTAACTAAGGCAGACAGAGGTTGAATGATTTGCCCAGGATTATATAGCTAGTATATATCTGAAGCTGCATTTGAACTCAGGTCTTCTCAACTCCAAGTCTATCATTTTATCCACTGTACTACCTATCTGCTTCTATCATATATGTATATATACATATATGTGTGTGCTGTGTTTATGAATGTATATGTTCATATTGTAGAAATATATTAATAAGCAAATATAGATAAATATGAATACCCTATCATACTTCATATGTTTGTAATGTGTATGGTATATAAATTTATAAATATAATTGTATTTATATCATATAAATATACTATATTCATGCATATATAAACTAATATATGTTTATTATATATATTTAAATATATAGAGAAATATATGTATAAATATGTGTAAGTAGATAAACATGGTCCATTTATTAAATGACTATTATAAACCAGTATACCAGACATCATGTTAAGTACTGGGAATACAAATACAAGTAAACAAATTAGCCCTTAGAAACTTTTAAGTTCCTCCAAGATTCTACAGGCTAAGAAGGAGCCACCACCTGGCTCCTCAGAAAACCCCAAAGAGACCTCTACAGGTTGAGGAAGCACCTTTTGCCCTTCCTTGTTCCAGTTGTCCAGCACTGGACAGAGTCAAAGCAATTCAGAAGACAAGAATTAGATTTAATCTTCATTTTGCATATTACCCCTGACCTGTTTTAGCAAAAACATGCATTTATTTAGAAGGATTTAAGTCCTCTTATTCTCTCTAGTAAACTCAGGTCTCAGGAAAACTAGCTCAGGACCTTTTTTCAGGTATTTAAAATAAAAGGAGTTCATTCATAATGAAGCATCAGAGCAATGAAGAAATTTGAAAATCCATGAAAATAAGACAGGATTTCACTCATGTCTAGTCTCCCCTGCTAATCCTTTCTCTTTTCCTTTCTAAAAATCCCTATAGGGTTATAAGATAAGGTTTAAGGACAAGGAAGTCGCTTAACTTCTCATCAAATATAAAATCTTCTGGCTTGGCCCTCCCCACCCTTCCAGCTTCTTACACTTTGTGTCTTTCCACATACTCTACAATCCAGCCAACACTAACCTTCTGATGCTGTGACCTTTTGCCGGCTGTCTCCCATTCCTGGAATGATCTGTCTCTTCATCTCTGCTTCTGGCTTCCTGTGACTTCCTTTCTTCAAAATTGACCTCAAATTCCATTTTTTACAAGAAGATTTTCTCAATCCTCCTGCAGGCACCTATTCACAATCCCTTCCCTCTGAGATTTCCTTCTATTTACACAGCGTATATCTCATAGATATGTAATTGTTTGAATATTTTCTCCCCCATCAGATTATAAACTCCTTGAAGGCAACATGTTTTTTGCCTTTCTTTGTATTTCTTGTGCTTAGCACATAATAATTACTTAACAGGAACAGCTACACAGTGCTATAGGACATAGAGTATTGGGTCGCCCTCATCTTCCTGAGTTCAAATCTACCCTCAGACATTTACTAGCAGAGTGATCCTGAGTAGGTCACTTAACTCTATTTGTCTCATTTGTAAAATGAGCTGGAGAAGGAAATGGCAAACCCCTCCATGTCTTTACCAAGAAAATCCCAAATGGGAGCGAGAAGAGTGGGACACAATTGAAAACAATCACACACCAACAAAAGCAAAAATGATAACACAATAACAGAAACTCTCTACAAATTATAGAAGAATATAATAACAATAATACTTTCCATTCGGATCACCATTTGCAATTTCCAGAGTACTTTCTGTCCATTTTGTCACTTGATCCTCACAATCTGTGATGCAGAGAATCACAATGTTCCTTTTATAGTGGAGAAAAATGAGATTTAGAAGTAGTAGAAATGTAGACTTTGTGTCTTCTGGCAAAGAACTCCCAGTAGTATTGCCATTGTCCATGTGGATTCTCCCATTTTCTTTCTGAGTCATTAGCTGGAATGACTCAAAGAGTTGACTTTCATTATTGGCAGCTGCAGCTATCAGCCACCATATCTTTATACTGTTTGAGAACTACATTGTTAAAATCATCATAATACAAGAGATTGATGGAATTGAGTTTTCTAGGGACACAAGAAGGCCTAGAGACATTTGGGTCTAGCTTGAAGCGAACTACAAAGGACAAGAAACATGCATGATTGGAGGCCTCTGCCCCATGACCCAAGGGAAATAAGCATTTTCCCCTGCAGTAGTTGGCTTGGTATCCTTTAGGTGAAATGACCCATTTTGACCATCCTATTTTCTCAAAATCAACATAGAGAGGAGCCCTCTGGCAGCCTTTTGGAACAGATTCATTCTTAGCGATGCTTCTGGCCTTCCGAATACCACGACTAACACTGAGGTTCCGAGGCAACTCAGGAAGTCCAAGAGACTCCAAATAGCTGGAATTCATCTGTCCATCCAACCGAAACACTGCCAAAAAGACCACAAGGAATTACTTAGCCTCTTGAAACTGAAGAGGCAAAAGACAAAGAGAGCTTTTAATGATAACTATGGTCTTCTGCTCACATATTTTCTTAGCTCCCATGGACTATCCCCATTTTTCTGTACTCAACTCTTAAATCTCTTAGTCCATTTCCACTCCCCTCACTGCATCCTACTTTCTTTCTCTCTGAAGATTCCTTGGGAAATAGGGTTAGTTCTAAAAGCTCACAAGGAAGACATGATGGAAAAGAAGAAATTGGTTTGTAACTCTGTCTACTCCAGTCATTATTCAGATACTGTCAGTTTCTTCAAAAAGCTTGACTAGAGGGTAAAATACAAAATCAGCTAGACTGACAGTTTTTAACATGGGATTTATTAACTTGTTTACTATATTTAAATATTATTGATTTTTTTGTAATTCTATATATTTCATTTTGTTAATTCTAAAATATTGTCTTGAGAAAGGGCTTTAGGTTTTATTAGAACTACAAAAGAGATCCATGATTTAGAATAATGCTCGTTTTCTTTTTCTCACCAATCTTTTTCCTGTACCATCTCAAAACATGATACACTGTGCCTCCCCAAAAAACATTTCAGGGAAAGTGTTCTCATGAGAATTGAAACATTTGTTTTCTTGCTAAGCTTTGTGCCAATGTGAACCCAGGCATAAATTCTGCACCAAATATAATTTGTTATTTAAATAAACCAATCATTCAATAAGTATTGTTAAGTGCCAACTGTGCATTAAGTACCTTAGTAGGCACTGCAGATTCCAATATAAAGAATGTGACAATATCCACTCTTAAGGAGTTTATATACTAATAAAGTTAGTATATAGCTAATATAATATAATATATAATATAATATATAGATCATATATTATAAACTAGAAGTTTATTATAGAAATGATTATAGGAGAAGTTGTTAGAAGTTGTTATAGGAGTTCACAGAATATTTTCTGAATTTTTGCTCCCTAGCTAAGATGCTGCTCCTGACCTAATATCAAGCACGCAGGAACTTTTGTGTTATTTTTCCACAAGTTAGGATGAATTTGTGTTCTTCCCTCCATCTATCCTTGCACAGATTCTCTTATGGTCAGTGACCTATAATTTTTTAAATGGCTGACTAAGGATTAGGTGTGGATTTTGACTATGGAGCACAACAAAGTTAACTGACCCACTTAGAAATACAGCTCCCAGGCTTGACTCATAGTTGTCCAATAGGATGGAACCTACCTAACTCAGCACATCTGCTCCAAGATGCTATTGTCATTCTAGCTCTCCCACTTTTTTTTCAGTCTCTTTTCCACATCCAACTTCCCTGACTTCTCCAACTTAAGTTTCTCTAACATCTCCTCCATTCAAGGTGGGCAAGAAGTATTGTTTCACCATCCCCAGAAAACGTAAGATTTGACATGGCAAGACAATGTGTCTGGTATAAGAATGGGCTGGGGGACTAGTGTTACTGACTGACAGGACAGTACATGGTTTTTATGCGTACTTGGTGGGGGTCAAATGGCAAACACTACTGAAAAAGCCAACAAAATGACCTTCAAAGGAATCCTTACTCATTGGGGGTGCCATGTATCCATTTCTGAGAGGTCCCTGGTCTTCGTTTTGAGTGAAAAGAACAAGTAAAGAATTTCTGTTTTCGTTGTTTTTCCACTTCCGGTCAGTTCTATGGTAATTATAATTCAAGGGCGGGCCGACATTCTTTGTGGTAAGTACCAAAAAGCTTCTGTCAGACAGATTCCCATGAATCCAATCATTTACCTAACAACAAAGCAAATATAGCACATTGTTCAAAATGCTTGACTAGAGGGTAAAGTAACAAAATCAGCTAGACCAACAGTTTTTAACATGGGATCTATGAACTTGTTTTATTAATATTTTGATGACTATATTTCAATATTATTGATTTTTTGGTAATTCTATATATTTCATTTTGTTAATTTTAAAATATTGTCTTGAGAAAGGGCTTTAGGTTTTATCAGAACTACAAATGAAATCCATGATTTAGAGTAATGCTCTTTTTCTTTTTCTCACCAATCTTTTTCCTGTACCATCTCAAAACATGATGCATGAGAGGCATAATTGGAGAAGTAGACAGCAATTTACTGGGTTCAAATCTGTGACCTATGAGTGAACATGGGCAACTCACAGAACCCATCAGCTCACCAGGGAACTTTCCAAGATTACAAGCAGCAAGTGACTTGCATTCCTACATCAGTGGAAGGGGATTGTGCATCAGAAATTCTCTCATGCTAATGAAATCAAAGGTCTAGCACCATCACAGAATAAATAAATTAATAAATCCATAAAAATACTCAGACTGCTCTATCATTCATTAACCCAATGCTGACCTGAGAAGAGACAATGTTCTGTTTTTCTCTTGTATTTGTGAATCCTAGACATTCTTACTCCATTGTCTTAGAATGGCCTTATTTCTGAGCTCCTAGCTATAATTTAAAAGTTTATTCTTTTTCTGCTTACCGTCTGAGTGACATCAAATACCAACCAGCCTTCTGATCTCAGAGACAGATTCCTGGATTTAAGGAGACTACCTCGCTCAGCCTCTGGTGTGGAACCTAAAAGCTCATGGACTTCCACCTGGAAACACAAAAAGCAGACCAATAACTATGTGATAATTATCACCACTCTGTACTCAGAAATGACACGTGTATGTACATATACATGCATGTACGGGCATAGAAATGCTAGATAAACTCAAAGATTCTTGTTAGAATTTTGAATTAAAATAATCCTGTCATTCTAGGACTTTTTCCTGTTAAAACTCTAAGACACCAAGAAATTATCTAATTGGTTTGAGGGACTAGGGTTCTTTTTCTTCTTTGAAGCAGATTGCTTTTCCTTTAGTATCTTATAACTATAATTAGTCTCTAAATTCTGACAAACCCCACTCTAATATTTGTCTCCTGGCTCCAAGTTCTATTTAGATGACACTACCTATCTTTCTCTAATGCTCAGCAACAATACACTGAACAAGTCAGAAAAGTTCTATAGAATAGCACATAAACTGCTTTTTAAAATATCTTCATACTATCAAAATACAAAAAAGAAGACGCAAGATGTAAAAAGCTGGCCATGGAATCAGGAATACCAGTGTTCAAGGCCTACATCAGGCATATATACTGACCATAGACAAATCACTTAATCTCAGTACACCAAGTATTCATTAAGATGTGTAAATTACTCTAATCAGGACATGTTTTCCATGACTACACCTGTATAGCCTATATCAAATTACTTGTCTTCTCAATGAGAGAGAGTAGGGAAGGAAGAAGGGAGAAAATTTGGAAGTCAAAGTTTTAAAAACAAATGCTAAAATTGTTTTTACATGCAAATGAGGAAAATCAATACTAAATAAGTTGTAAGAGAAAAAAATTAAGTTACAAGTTGTCCTATATTAGGGGAAGGAATTTCTATCCTGATTAAATTCTATCCTAGATTAAATCCAATTGCTCCTCCTGACACCCTCCAGAGTCCCTTCTCCCAATTATATTCAGTGTAGTTATGACCATCATATACCAATATTCTACTTGTAGACTTTACAGATACACTTATGAGCATTTGACATAATTGTACTTTTTATCAGATCAAAAAATTAGTTCTATCTCTATGATTTGGGGGTTGATAGTAATGTTTTCTGATGAACGAAAATGAGACTAACAATTTCAAATACTTGTAACATCAATCATCATATCACATAACTGATAGTAAGACATAATAGAAGGAAGGTTGAATTTGGAATACAAGAACCTGGCTCCCCTATTTAGTATTCATGTTAACTTGGGTAAGTGGCTTGGTCCCTCCCACCAGGATCTCAATTTCTTCATCCATAAAATAAATCTACATTTAACTAGAAACTTTAAGGCCCTTTCCAATTCTAGTTTTAATCTAATAATTAGATCTGGTACTTACTCTACTATAATGAAGAGGCTTGTCTTCATTCAGGAACTTTTGTGATTGTCTGAATTTAAATACATGGAGTTCAGCTCTTAATATCTTTTCATATTTACCAACAGAAGAGAGGTTGAAGAAAAAATGAGAATGATTGATATGCACTGCAAAAGATCAGTGAAGGAAAGCCATATTAATGAGTATCCCTTATGGAATTTCCAGCAGTCTTTGGTGTGTCAAGGGGCATCACGTCAATGAATGTCAAGATTCAAGTATAGGAAAAAGAAATATACAGGCAACCATGTTCAAAGAACCATGAGTAAAGTAATAGTGGACTGTCAACAGAAACAGTGACATGGTTAAAGTAGGGTGAAAGAAATTGATTTTAAGTACCCTGGTGATAGCTATTATTCCCTGAGATTTTATTTATTTACTTGTCAGATACTCAAAACCTCAATTTTCCTCAATCTTCCACATCTCTCCTCCCCTACAGCTAAGAACCTCTAACCTTATCAAGAAAATGAAGGCTGCTAGTTATAAGCATGCTTTTTTCCTTTCTTTTCATCTCAAAACTCCTAGATATTCCAGTTTCTGACAGTGTGGCAACACTTTCTGAAAAGCTAGCTCCTTTTACTTATGCCCTTAAATCCTTCCCTTCACCTATTCTCCAGAAACTGGGTTTTTCAGCTGGCCCCACCCTATATAAAATGTTCAGCCTCTCCTTATCTATTAATTCCTTTCCTACTACGATCAAACCTGCCTAGGTCTATTTCTTCCTTTAAAAAAACTTCACTTTCTCCTATTGTCTTTTTTTTTTAGTTATTAATTTTCAACATTTACCTTTAAAGATTTTGATTTCTATTTTTTCTCCATCCCTCTCTCCCCTCCCAAGATGACAATCAATCTGATATAGATTATACATGCACAATTATATCAACATCCATATTAATCATGTTTTGAAAGAAGAATCAGAACAAGAGGAGAAAAGAAAAAGAGGGGAAAAAACAATAAAAAATGAAAATAGCATGCTTCAATCTGTATTCAGATTCCATAGTTCTTTCTCGGGATATGGATAGCATTTTCCGTCATGGGTCTTTTGGGATTGTCTAGGATCACTGTATTGCTGAGAAGAGCCAAATCCATCATAGCTGATCACCACACAATCTTGTTACTGTGTATAATATTCTCTTGGTTCTGCTTACTTCACTCAGTATCAATTCATCTAAGATTTTCCAGGCTTTTCTGAAATCAACTTCCTCATCATTTCTTATAGAACAATAATATTCCATTACTTTCATATACCTTAACTTATTCAGCCATTTCCCAACTGATGGACAATCCACCAATTTCTAGTTCCTTGCCATTACAAAAAGGGCTGCTACAAATATTTTTGCACACACGGGTCCTTTTCCATTTTTTTAATTAATCATTTCTTTGGGATACAGACCTTTGCTGGATCAAAGGATATAAACAGTTTTATAGCCCTTTGGGCAGAGTTCCAAATTGCTCTCCAGAATGATTGACTCAATTCACAGTTTCACTAACAATGCATTAGTGTTCCAGTTTTTCCACATCCTCTCTGATCCTATCACTATCTAAAGCAAGTGACCTATAGCTTTGCTCCCTTTCTCATATCCCCACTATCCTTCCAAATGGACATATAAATGCACTTGTCTCCCAATCACTTCATGACCTAAGTGGCAAAGGGCACAGAGGATAGGGTCTGTAATCAGGCTTAAATTCCAAAACAGCCTCAGCCACTTTGCAGCCCTATAGTCCTAATCATCACTTAATCCCTGTCACCTTGGTTTCCCCAACAAAAAAAATGGGTAGAACACTAACACCTTTGTTTAGTGTTGAGGATCAAAGAAGATAATGCTTGTAAAGAACTTAGCAAACAGGCACAATGTTGTTCAGACATTCAGTCACATCTAACTCTTCTTGATTGCAAGGACCACAGGACATCACTACTGTCCATGGGGTTTTCTTAGCAAAGATACTGAAGCAGTTTGCCATTTTCTTCTCCAATGGATTAAGGCAAACAGAGAAATTTGTACAGAGTCACATAGCTAATAGTCACATATGTCACTCAATAAATGCTTTTTTTTCTCTTTTCTTCCTTCCTTCCTCCCTTCCTCTTCTTTCTTTTCTTCATCCCATTTTTTTCCTTTCTTCCCCTGCTCTTTCCTTCCTCCCTCCTTTTCTTCTTCTTCTTCTTCTTCTTCTTCTTCTTCTTCTTCTTTCTTCTTCTTCTTCTTCTTCTTCTTCTTCTTCTTCTTCTTCTTCTTCTTCTTCTTCTTCTTCTCTCCTCCTCCTCCTCTTCCTCCTCCTCTCCTCCTCCTCCTCCTCCTCCTCCTCCTCCTCCTCTTTCTCCTTCTCCTCCTCCTCCTCTTTCTCCTCCTCCTCCTTTTTCTCCTCCTCCTCCTCCTCCTCCTCCTCGTTGTTGTTGTTGTTCTTCTCCTCCTCCTCCTCCTCCTTCTCGTTCGTTCTCTCTCTCTCTCTCTCTCTCCTCTCTCTCTCTCTTCTCTCTCTCTCTCTCTCTCTCTCTCTCTCTCTCTCTTTCTCTCTCTCTCTCTTTCTCTCTCCTTCTTTCTCTCCCTCCCTTCCTTCCTTCCCCTGTTCAAGGCTTTCCAGAGTAAATCTTTTTTTTAAATACTATCATTCAATACATGCTTATTTTTTCTTTTCTTCCTTCCTTTCTTTCCTTCTTCCCCTGCTCCTTCCTCACTTCCTTCCTCCTTTCCGCATTCCTCCCTCCCTAGAATTCAATTATATAATCTAACAATAACAATAGCTAGCATTTACATAATGCTTTAAGATTTGCAAAGTATTTTATAAGTATTCTCATTTTATTCTCACAATAATTCTGGGAGGGAGGTGCTATCGCTACTCTGTTTACAGATAAGAAAACTGAGTCAGAGAGTGGTTTGCCCCAAATGCCACAGGAGTCAGTGTTTGAGACTGCAGGTCCCTGGAGTTGATTTGATTTACATTGAGATCTTCCCGCCTTCTGGTGGAGTTCTATTCCAATGAACCATCTGGTTTGCCTAGCAAAATGGTAGATCTCTTTAAATGAGCCAAGGAGAAAGAGCTAGGAAAATGTGAAATGAATCCCATTTAATACCCTCAAGCCTAAATCAAATTCTGCACACTCACCTTTCTCCTCAAAACTTCTCACCATGTTTCCTATCAAGATGCCTTCGGTCTTGCTGATACCACTGGGGTGAGCCACCCGGCGGAATAAATTAGTCATGAATGTGGGGGGTCTCCGGGGACTCCCAGATTTGTGGTCCAATTCTTCCATATTAAAGAGATGCTCCATCTCATCGATTAACATTTTCAATTTCCAACTCCTGTGTGGTGCGGAGAGGATCCCTGAGCAGCAAAGTAGGAACAGGAGGCTCTTCCAAAGCAAGGCAATCCCCATTGTGCCCGGAGGGCAGAGCCCACATAGAGGAGAAAGCCAGAGAGGCTTGAGCAGGCAACTGAATGCCTCCAGTAGGGTTTTATTAAGCCCCCGAGCAGCCCCAGGGCAAGGAGTGGATGTTTGTGGCTGTTAAATGCCTCCAATCGGGCATTTCCCATTACATTCCCATTACAAGGGCCAGATTAGATTCCCCTCAGATTAAGGATCTGGACAAACTCTGCAAACTGATCACAATCACGTATTTCTCAAAAGGCCAAAGAAAAGAATTCTTGGATCCTGGCCAGTCCAAGAAGGGAGAGTGCACATTTCGCTTTCATTTCCTGAACCAAGATGCTCTAGGGGAAGATGGCACTCTGCTGTCTGAGAGCCAGAACCCCAAGAGTTTGTACTGTTATTTCATGGATTCTTATAGGAAATGGAAAAAAGGAGAGCTCTAGGAACTAAGAAGTGACTAAGATCTTAGTTAGTGGCAAATGGCTAATGGGACCACATTCAGATCATTTTTAGATAGAAAAGACAAAAAGTCTTTTCTTTTGGCTGATAGATGGCCAGCAGTAGTCTAGTAAAATGGGCTGGATTTGGAGTCAGAAGAAGCTCATATTTGGAATGCTGCTCTACTCCCTGTTGCTTGGGGGCTCTTCAAAGTTTTTTCCTTCTCTATATCAGTGGACTTGATTGATCCAACTATGAGCTTTCCATTTACTGAGATAATTCATATATTACGCCAAATCTAGATGCTTCTACCTTAGTGACTCAGCACCAAGTACGAGACATTGACTCTATAAAAGTATCATCATACCCTTGACCCAGAGATTATACTCCTAGGACTATACACATTTGGTTCATATGTACAAATATCTTAGTAGTTTCAGCATTATTTGTGAGAACAAAAAAATAGAGGGCAAATGTCCGAAAAGTGGGGGAAAGATGAACAAATTCTGATATAGGATATATTGGAATTTTTTGCACTATACTATTAAGATTTAGAGAAAATAGAAGACTTGTATAAAGTAGAGAAGAGAGAAGAAAACATGAACAAAAGAATAATATACATTGCCAAACCATAAAAATTCAGTCAACTTGAATGGATATGAAAATTCTAGCCAAATTTTTCCTGGAATGTAGTTTGTTGATGGGAAGGATTTTATAGAGGTAGAAGGGAAGGAGTGGGAGAAAGATGAGGGAAGAAGTGATATTGTAACAAAACAAAAAATATCAATCAATTAAAAAGAAAAAAGTACATAAAAGGGTTTTTCTTCTTCTTCTTCTTCTTCTTCTTCTTCTTCTTCTTCTTCTTCTTCTTCTTCTTCTTTTAATAATTATAACTTTTTATTGACAGAACCCATGCCTGGGTAATTTTTTACAACATTATCCCTTGCACTCACTTCTGTTCCGATTTTTCCCTTCCCTCCCTCCACCTCCTTCACCAGATAGCAAGCAGTCTTATCCATGTTAAATAGGTGACAGTATATCCTAGATACAATATATGTGTGCAGAACCGAACAGTTCTCTTGTTGCACAGGAAGAATTGGATTCAGAAGGTAAAAATAACCCAGGAAAAAAAAAACCCAAAATGCAAACAGTTTACATTCATTTCCCAGTGTTCTTTCTGTGGGTGTAGCTGCACTTCTGCCCATCATTGATCAATTGAAACTGAGTTAGATCTTCTCTTTGTCAAAGAAATCCACTTCTATCAGAATACATCCTCATATAGTATTGTTGTTGAAGTATATAATGATCTCCTGCTTCTGCTCATTTCACTTAGCATCAGTTCATGTAAGTCTCTCCAAGCCTCTCTGTATTCATCCTGCTCGTCATTTTTAAACAGAACAATAATATTCCATACCATTCATATACCACAATTTACCCAAACAATCTCCAATTCTTGGGCATCCATTCATTTTCCAGTTTCTAGCCACCACAAAAAGGGTTGCCACAAACATTTTGGTACATACAGGTCCCTTTCCCGTCTTAGTATCTCTTTGGGGTATAAGCCCAGGAGTAGCACTGCTGGATCAAAGGGTATGCACTGTTTGGTAACTTTTTGGGCATAATTCCAGATTGCTCTCCAGAATGGTTGGATTCATTCACAACTCCACCAACAATGCATTAGTGTGCCAGTTTTCCCGCATCCCCTCCAACATTCATCATTATTTTTTCCTGTCATCTTAGCCAATCTGACAGGTGTGTAGTGGTATCTCAGAGTTGTCTTAATTTGCATTTCTCTGATCAATAGTGATTTGGAACACTCTTTCATACGAGTGGAAATAGTTTCAATTTCATCATCTGAAAATTGTCTGTTCATATCCTTTGACCATTTATCAACTGGAGAATGGCTTGATTTCTTATAAATTAGAGTCAATTCTCTATATATTTTGGAAATGAGGCCTTTATCAGAACCTTTAACTGTGAAAATGTTTTCCCCATTTGTTGTTTCCCTTCTAATCTTGTTTGCATTAATTTTATTTGTATAAAAGCTTTTTAATTTGATATAATCAAAATTTTCTATTTTGTAATCAATAATGGTCTTTAGTTCATCTTTGGTCATAAATTCCTTTCTCCTTCACAAGTCTGAGAGGTAAACTATCCTATGTTCCTCTAATTTATTTATAATCTCATTCTCATAAAAGGGTTTATTAACCCTTTTTGTTTGTGTTATGAACTTCTTTGGCAGTTTGGTGATACCTACAGGACCCTTCTCAAAATAATACTTTTAAGTGCATAAAATAAAATAGGATTGAAAAAAATTATATTGAAAATATTATAAAAAAAATCTCATCAAAATTTTGGACCTTAGGTTGAAAGACCCTACTTAGAATTTGGAAAATAGGGAGAGAAAAAAAGGAATAATCCATTTTTAAGCTTATACTATATGACAGGCACTGTGCAAAATGCTTTACAAATATCTCATGTAATCCTTGCAACTTCAAGGAGATGATATTATTATTCTCATTTTACTGTTAAGGAAACTGAGGCAAGCAGAGTAACCCCTATGATAGGGTCTGAAGTGGAAATGTCTTCTGGGGCAGATCTTTTTGACACTAGACTCAGCACTCTATCCACTATACCATCAGTTTATAAGTATCCATATAATTAAATCATCCTCCAAGGGCTTGTTTTCTAACTGCCATGACTTTTTCCACTGCAATTCTACATAGCTAGAATGTTCTTCCCCCCTTCTTCACCTGCTAACTCACTGCCTACTCTTTCAGGCCCAGCCCAATATCCATGAATCTTCTCTGATCTCCTGGTCAGTAATGAGCTCTTGGCCCTCAGACTAAATTTAGCAATTTGTTTGCATCAATCTGATGCACTGAACACATTTTATTTTGCAACAAGCATTGGATAGGAAATTAGTAAACCCTGAAGATGTAACACAGACTAATTAGTCTAAAGGAAAACCTTCACTTCACTGAAACTATGAAAACAGGGACAGATTTGATTACCAAGGTCTAATGGAATGTAATGGAAAAGGAAGAGGAAGAGACAGGGCCATTAATTGGGTTTCAAGAAATGACCACCTCAAATGCAGTTCTAGCTTCCAGGATTTCATGGGATTAAGTGAAGGCCATGTGCAGGAAAGGTGGTGAGATCAAACGAGTCAGAGATTTGGAAGAACCAAAGCAGAGAGCATTTAGTACCTTATCACAGCAGAGACAAAATAAATCTCTATTAGTTTAATGAGCAAAATTGATTTGAGGAAGGGTGAGATTGGGGAAAAGAACTGTAGGAAGAAAGCAGGGGCCATAATCAAGTGCTATTTCGTAGCTTCTTGTACTGAAAGTTGAAAGGAACTTTAAAATTATCAAACCTAATCCTCTGATTTTAACTACTCTATCCCTCTCTTATTATCTAGTTCATCCCAGGAGGAAAAGAAGCAGAGAGAACTTCAGTGAATTTCTGAAGATTAGAGTTGGTAAGTTGTCTCCCTAGAATTCAAACCCAATTCTTCTGAGTGCATACCTAATGCTCTTATTACTATTTCCAGAAAAAAATGATCTGCCTCTCCTTTCCTCTCCCTCCGTATCTCTCTTCCTTCTCCCTTCCCTCCCTCTCTGTCTCTGTTTGTCTCTTTTTTCTCCCTCTTTCTCTGTCCTTCTCCCTCTCCCTTTCTTCTCTTCTCTCTCCCCTCCCCTCCATTTTTCTTTTTCTTACATTATTTGGGGAGGGGGAAGAGAGACAGAATGAATACAAATGGAAGAAGTTGATGCCAAAGGGAAATCTGATATTTTTCCCTTCACCTAGGAAGCCCAAGGGAAGAGTACCATCTGATAAGAATGCATGGTCCCTGGGTGAGGCCTAGAAGCAGCTTTTAGGATAAAATGATTGTAATATTTTGCAATCTAAACCTGGATTAGGAACTGAGATCTTCCTGCCTAAATCAAAGGACACTTAAAAAGTGTGTGAAGTGAAGTGAAAGAGAGATTCTGAGAACAGGTATGATAGACTGGGAAGAACACTGCTTTTTGAATCAAAAGGCCCAAATTTGTTTTTTGTTTTGTTTTGTTTTGTTTTGTTTTTGTTTTTTTTAAATTTTATTTAATAATAACTTTGTATTGACAGAATCCATGCCAGGATAATTTTTACAGCATTATCCCTTGCAATCACTTATGTTTCGTTTTTTTCCCCTCCCTTCCTCCTCCCCCCCCCCGAGATGGCAAGCAGTCCTATATATGTTAAATATCTTGCAGTATATCCTAGATACAATACATATTTGCAGAACCAAACAGTTCTCCCGCTGCACAGGGAGAATTGGATTCAGAAGGTAAAAATAACTCGGAAAGAAAATCAAAAATCAAATAGTTTACATTGATTTCCCAGTATTCCTTCTTTGGGTGTAGCTATTTCTGTCCATCATTTATCCAATGTAACTCAGTTAAGTCTCTTTGTCAGAGAAATCCACTTCCATCAGAATACATCCTCATACAATATCGTTGTCGAAGTGTATAATGATCTCCTGGTTCTGCTCATCTCACTTAGCATCAGTCCATGTAGGTCTCTCCAAGCCTCTCTATATTCATCCTGCTGGTCATTCCTTACAGAGCAATAATATTCCATAACATCCATATACCACAATTTACCCAGCCATTCTCCAATTGATGGGCATCCATTCATTTTCCAGTTTCTAGCCACTACAAACAGGGCTGCTACAAACATTTTGGCACATACAGGTCCCTTTCCCTTTTTTAGTATCTCTTTGGGGTATAAGCCCAATAGAAACACTGCTGGATCAAAGGGTATGCACAGTTTGATAACTTTTTGGGCATAATTCCAGATTGCTCTCCAGAATGGCTGGATTCGTTCACAACTCCACCAACAATGCATCAGTGTCCCCGTTTTCCCGCATCCCCTCCAACATTCATCATTATTTTTTCCTGTCATCTTAGCCAATCTGATAGGTGTATAGTGATATCTCAGAGTTGTCTTAATTTGCATTTCTCTGATCAATAGTGATTTGGAACACTCTTTCATGTGAGTGGTAATAGTTTCAATTTCTTCATCTGAAAATTGTCTGTTCATATCCTTTGACCATTTATCAATTGGAGAATGGCTTGATTTTTTATAAATTTGAGTCAGTTCTCTATATATTTTGGAAATGAGGCAAAAGGCCCAAATTTAAATTTTGGGTCTGCTACATGCAGCTAGGGAGTACAGTAGATAGAGCATGAAGTCTAGAATCAGCAAGACCTGAATTCAAATCTGGTGTCAAATATTTAATAATTTTGGGTGATCCTGGTCAAATCATTTAACCCTGTTTGCCTCAGTTTCCACATCTATAAAATGAGCTGATGAAGAAATGGCCAACCACTCCAGTATCTTTACCAATAAAACCACAAACAGGGTCAGAAAGAGTCAGACACAATTGAACAATAACAACTTATTACCTTCCTGAATTTGGACAAACATAACAATAGTTATGTGTGTGTGTGTGTGTGTGTGTGTGTCTAGATATATATGATGCATGTAAAGCACTTTCATATTTACAGAGAGTTTTATAAACATTATCTCCTTTAATCCTTGAAAAATTCCAGTGTGGTAAGTATTTTTGATATTCTTAAATTCATTTAACAGATGAGGAAATTGAAGCACAAACAGTTAAGGGACTTATCTTACAAAGTTATTAAATGCTGGAAGCAAGACTTCAATATGCGAGTCCGTCTTCTTAAAGCTGTACCACAATGCCTCTCATATTAATTTCTTTGGGTCTCAGTTTTTTCTTGTTTGAATAGAGGTGATTAGAATAAATGATCTCTAATTCCCTTCTAGAACTTGTGATCCAATAATCCTTGGACTTCTCAAATGTAACCCAATAATCTGCAGATGGGTTGGGTTTAATGAATATATAATGAATGAATTTTTTTTGAAGTCATCCTAGGCAACTTTCAAAAGAGGAGGCAAGGGTCACTTTCTGAATAACTTACTCTTGGCCATCAGCAAAAGCAGCTTTTCTGAGTGCCTTTTTATGCCTTTTCAAGGGTAAAGAGAAGACATGTACTCAATTTCTTTCAAAGCAGTAGTACAGGAAAAGTTCTGTTCCCTTTGTACAAAAGATATCTAGATAAGGATTTCCTGATCTGAGATGGAGGAGATGGGCATAAGGTCAGTTGTCCATGTGCCCAAAAGTACACAGATCTCTCTGGAAATGGTTTCATGCTTAAGAAGGGCTATGGTCATTTGTTACAAAAATCTCAGGGCTGGAAGGGAGCTCACAGGTCACTGAGGCTGAAGCTTTCCCTAGATACTAATCCTGTCACATCACACTAATCCTGTCACATCACAGCTGGACAAGTGAGGGTCCAGCACTGAAGGTCATCAGTGAGGAAGAACTCACAAGCACATTCCACTTTGGAATATTTGGAATTGCTAGGACCTTCTTTCTTACCTTAAGTCTAGATCTGCTCTTTTTAAGAACTTACACCCAATTCTTTTAGTTGTGCCCTTTGGAGTCAAGTAAGATAAGTGTGATCCTTTTTCCTTATGACAGTCCTTCATGTTTCTCCCAGGCCTTGTTTTATTCAGTCATTGTCAGTGAATAACAAAGCATTTAAGTGATCACTAGGAGCCAGGCATTATGCCAAATACTAGGATTGCAAAGAAAGGCAATATTAGGTACCTGTTCTCAAGGAACTTATGTTCCTTTTTTAAAATTTTTAATAATAGCTTTTATATTTTCAAAATACATGCAAAGATAGTTTTCAACATTCACCCTTGCAAAATCTTGGGTACAATTTTTTCTTCTCCCTTCCTCTACCCTCTTCCTCTAGATAGTAAGCAATCCAATATGGGTTAGACATATATAATTCTTCTATACATATTTCCACAATTATGCTAAACAGAAAAAATCAGATCAAAAAGGGGAAAATAGAGAAAATAAAGGAAGCAAATAACAATAAGAAAAAAGATGAAAATACTATGTTGGAAAATACTGTGTTGTGATCCACACTCAGTCCCTACAGTCCTCTCTCTGGGTGCAGATGGCTCTCTCCATCACTATCTATTGGAATTGGTCTGAATCACATCATTGTTGAAAGGAACTGAGACCATTAGAGTTGATTATGCATAATCTTGTTGTCCCTGTCTTAACTTCACTTAGTATCAGTTAATGTCAGTCTCTCCAAACCTCTTTGAAATCATCCTGCTGATAATTTCTTATAGAACAATAATATTCCATAACATCCATATATATACCCTAAGTTATTCAGCCATTCCCCAGCTGATGAGCATTAATGCAGTTTCTAGTTCCTTGCCACTATAAAAAGGGCTGCCACAAACATTTCTGCACATTGTGGGTCCTTTTCCCTTTTTTATGATTTCTTTGAGATAAGCCCAGTAGAGACACTGCTAGATCAAAAGGTATGCACCATTTGTAGCCCTTTGGGTATAGTTCCAAATTGCTCTCCAGAATGATTGAATTCCACCAACAATGTATGTGTCCCAGTTTTCCCACATCCCTTCCAACATTTAAGGAAATCATGTTCTAACAAAGGAAGACAACATGTAAAAAACTATTTACATGCAAAATATATTCAGTAGAAAGTAGAAAGAGGAAAGATAGGGAGTAGGGTGAGAGAGTGTGGAGAACTAGAAAAACCTCTTACATTTACTGGAATTTGATTTGAGTCTTGAAGGAAATCAGGAAAGTCTAGAGGCAGAGATAAGGACAGAGAGTATGTCCCATGACAAGGGACAGTTAGTGCAAATGCAAGGAAAAGGAAAAAAAGATCAGCAAAACAGTCAAAAGATAATTGGATCACAGGATTTAGTAGAGACTTGGAAAACATCCATGATTAATGTCCATGACCCGGGTAAGATACAACAAAGGAAGTGAAAAAGAAGTAACCAGAAGGGGAGGAAAAGAATCAGGGGAATCCAGGAGAAGGTCAACATCAAAGCATCAAAGGTCGAATAGAGGTTGAAGAGAATGAGGATTGAGAAAAGATCACAGTGATAACTCTCTGAAAGAGTTGTAATCAAATGATGATGTCAAAAGTCAGATGGTCAAGGATTTAGAAAATGACTTTCTTCAAGGCATTTAACCAAGAAAGGGAGGAGGCTGTCCCCTCACTTCTGCCTTTTAGGAGCTTTCTCTAGTAGAAATGAATCCATTCTAGTGTGGAAAAGTGGGAAAAGGTTCTGGAAGACTTTTATGTTGTAAGTCTGTCAAGTCATCCTTTCTAACCAAGCTCACATCTGTTAGGTAGGAATGTCATTGAAGGGATTCTTGTCTTGATTAGGAAATTAGACTAGAAGGGATTCTTAATATTTTTGTGTCATGAACACACTGTAAGTCAGATGTAACCTGTGGATCTTTTTGGAATGATATTTTTAAACCAAATTGTATTGTAAATGAAAGTGATTACATTGAAAGATAGTTACCAAAATATAATTTTTTAAAAGTTTATGGCACCATTGTGTAATGCCTTCATTTTCTCATTAAAATTTTCTGTCTCCAACAGGATGATTTCAGAAAGGACTGGAGAGACTTACATGAATTGATGCTGAGTGAAACAAGCAGGACCAGGAGATCATTATATACTTCAACAACAATACTATATGATGATCAATTCTGATGGACGTGGCCATCTTCAGCAATGGAATGAACCAAATCAATTCCAATGGAGCAGTAATGAACTGAACCAGCTACGCCCAGCAAAAGAACTCTGGGAGATGTGTAAGAACTATTACATTGAATTCCCAATCTATATTTTTGCCTGCCTGCGTTTTGTATTTCCTTCACAGGCTAATTGTACACTATTTCAGAGTCCAATTCTTTTTGTACAGCAAAATAACAGCTTGGTCATATATACTTATGGTGTATCTAATTTATACTTTAATATATTTAACATCTACTGGTCATCCTGCCATGTAGGGGAGGGAGTAGGGGGAAGGAGGGGAAAAGTTGGAACAAAAGGTTTGGCACTTGTCAATGCTGTAAAATTACCCATACATATAACTTGTAAATAAAAAGCTATTATTAAAAAAAATTTCTGTCTTGAAAAAATATCAACAAGATTTATTAATTAATTGGTTATAAGAATAAGGAACAATGAGACTATAATAAGAATAAATATAAATGTAAGAACTCCGAATGAGTTCTGGGAGACCAAAACTCTTTGATGTCTCTTTAAGATCTACCTGGATTATGGAACTTAGGTTGAGAATTCCAAAAGTAAATAAACCATAATGTCCCTTCCAATGCTAAAATTCTGCGCATTTCAGTTTTATAAAAATCCAGATTCCAATGAAGCCAACCTCATTCCCTCAGGTGACTCAGGTGATTTTGACCTTTCTCCAATAATTCCTATCTTTAATTAAATATTAATTTCTCCCTGGAAAGAGAGGAAGAGAACTATAAAAGAAGATCTGTATATACATTTATATAGATATGTGTATATATAGTCAGATCACTCACATATTCAAGCATTTTTACATTTTTGTTTTTCTTTCTCAGAAAATGTTAAATGCATTTACTTTGGGGAGTATTTTTGAGACAGTGAGGTAGTGCTGGACCCAGAATCAGGAATATCTGAGTTCAAATTCAACCTCAAGATACTTGCTGTGTGGACCCTGCTTGATTCACTTTCTCTCTGCCTTCCTTTGGTTTCCTCATTTACCAAATAAGGATATTAAGAGCTTCACAGGGTTTTTATGAGGATCAAATGAGATAATTTTTATAAAAGCATTTGCAAATCTTAAAGCATTATTATTATTATTCATTACTAAGTGCAAAGTAAACTCAGTCTGGGGTGAGTAGAGGGAGTATTTTTTCCCAAAATGACTGATACAAAACCAAAAGCAACCTGTAAAATTTATTTTTATTTGAAAAAAAAAAGAAGTTGTATGGGACTAAACTTAGTTGTGTGAGAAATAGATGTATTTGAAATATGCTATAAAGGGAAAATTGACAAGGCTTGTTGATTAATTGGTTATAAGGATAAGGAAAGACAATAATATTATAATAATAAATATAAGAAGAATTATAAAAACTCCTAATGAGTTCTGGGGGACCAAAACTCTTAAGAGTCTCTCTAAGGTCAATTATTAAGCAATTTTAAAATAATTAAAATAGCTCACATTTATCAAGCCCTATAATTAATGATTTATTAACATTTCCTTCTTAACAATCACATAAAGTAGATAGCTGTATGACCATTACCAAATTCCTTAACGTCCCTGACCCTTGGTTTCCTTAGTTATAAAATGACCTGAAAAAAACAGAACAAAAAAAAGTACTAAGGAGTTGCTATCCAATATATAAGAAGATAAGAAAGCCTCCAGCTACTCAACAAACAAGTCGCTTGGCCCAGATGAATGTATGTTTATTTCTTAAAACTTTATTTTCAATAAACAAACATTTATTTTTCTTCCCTCCTTGTGTCATCACTATCAATGGAAAATGATAAAAAAAAAAAAGTAAAATAAAATTCTCATTGACTTATTCTGGATCATTATCATCAGTTCTCTGAAATCATGAATGGTTGGTGCTTATATTGACTGGTATTCTCAAGGTTTTCAAAGCTGTTTTCTTTTTTAATGTTGTTGTCATTTTATTTTTCTTGGTTCTGCTTGCTACACTCCACATCAGTTCATACAGATCTTCCCAGGTTTCTCTTAACCCATCGATTTCATCATTTCTTATTGGAAAACAATATTCCATAACATTCATATGCCATTCAAGGGTCTTCAAACTTTTTAAATAGGGGGCCAGCTCACTGTCCCTCAGACTGTTGGAGGGCCGGACTATAGTAAAAACAAAAACTTTGTTTTGTGGGCCTTTAAATAAAGAAACTTCATAGCCCTGGGTGAGGGGGATAAACATCCTCAGCTGCCGCATCTGGCCCACAGGAGTAGTTTGAGGACCCCTGCCATAACTAATTCAGACATTCTCCAACTGCTAGATAACTCTTTGGTTTCTGGTTGCTCTAAATCTTTTTGTATATTTTTCTGCCTTCTTTAATCCTTTTTTTGGAGGGAAGAGGAAGAGGTAAAGGCCCAATAGCAATATGACTAAATCAAGAGATATGTAGAGTTAAATAACGCTTGGATCAAAGCTCCAAACTGTTTAACAGCATGGCTGGACCAATACTGTGTGATCCTAGGCAAGACATTTAACCTCTCTTTGTCTCAGTTGAGAACTGCAAAATGAGGACAGTAACAATACCAGGTTGTTGTGAAAATAATATTTGTAAAGTGCTTAGCATAATGTCTGGCATATAGTAGGCACTATATACATATTTATTCCTTTCCCCTTATATAAATTAGGGTTACAGAACTGGCCCAAGAATGCTCAGAACAATATTCAGGAGCTAAGATTTCTAAAATTCTAAATTCAGAGTTAATTCCATAATATCATCAGCTGCTGAAGATTTCAGATTTCACAAAAGGGTTCCAGCCATATATAGCAAGAGGGCATATAAACTTCCTATGGGGTCCTGGGATCTTATATCAGGATTTGTTATTTCTATTTTATGCATGTTCCAATGCTTAAACACAACGACTAACACAAAGGAGCTTAACAAATGTTTGCTGACTGACTGATTGCTCCCCAAGTATTATTAACAATCCCTATGCTCTGAACAGAAGTAAGATTTGATTGGGGGTCAGAGAAAATGAGAGGTGTTTTCAATTCCATTTCTACTTCATTCCTCAATCCTACTCCAATTCTTTAAAAAAAATTATCAAATGTATAGCTTAAAACTTTGGATGACATAATAGTAAGATAGATGAGACTGGATATGGAGATATTTTGGAGATAAGTTTTTAAAGTTTTAGTTGCAGCTAAAAAGCCAGCTTCTCCAAGAACTCTTTCCCAAGCTCCATTAATGCTGGTGCCATCCTTTTGTAGATTACTTCCACTTTATCCGGACATAGCTTGTTTGTACATAGATTATATATTGTTTTTCTCATTAGATGCTGAGCTTCTTCAGTGGAGAGCCTGTTTTGTTTTGTTGTTTTAATTTGCTGCAGTTTTTGCCTTTGCATCCTTAATTAGTTACCATGGTGACTGTTATTTCAGTTCTATCCAAATCTTCATGAATCCATTTGGGTTTTCTAGACAGAGACAATGGCCTGATTTCCCATTTCCATTTTCAGCTCATTTTACAGATGAGGAAACTGAGGTTAACAGGGTGAAATGTGTCAAGGGTCACACAACTGATAAGTGTCTGAAGCCAGATTTAATTTCATCATTGTGATGGAATACTATTGTGCTATAAGAAATGATGAGCAGGATGGTTTTTAAAAAAACCTGGGAAGACTTACATAATCTGATGCAGAGTGAAATGAGCAGAACATTTTGCTCAATGACAGAGGACAATGAACAACTGTGGGAGATTTAATCAAGACAAGGATTCAAGACAATCAAGAAAGACAATCAAGGAACCCATGATTAAAAAAAAATGTTATCCACCACCAGAGAAAGAACTGATGAACTGATAGTGAATTGAAGCATACTTTATTATTCACTTTTTTTTTTTTTTGCAATATGGCTTATGTGGAAATAAGTTTTACATGACTCCACATGTACAATTGATATCATGTTGCTTATCCCCTCAACGAGTGGGAACAGGGCTAAAAAAAGGGACAGACTTTCACTCAAAAATTTTAGTGAATTTTAATAATAAATATATATTTTAAAGGATATTTTGCATGCCCTATATCACCACTTAAAATATCCCTCGTACTCACATACGCAGATATTCAAAATACTCCTTCACTTCACCCCTACATCTCTCATTAGTAGAAGAGAAAATGTAATATAGCTTCCAGGTGAGAATCTGTCCAATGTGAATGAAGGAAACTGATTGTCCTTGAAGAGGGGAAAAGCTAGAGATTTTCTGACTCTTTGGTTTTGAATTAAACTTGCTTTACATCTCTAGTTTTTAAATTAACAGGCTAACCTATCCACACCCTGGAGGCTAATGCAGAACTACTTAAGTATTCATCTTAATGAACTTAATGAAGTGATTTTCCCCACTACCTTTTCCCAAAACCACTAAGCCAATTTGAACTATGATTCTTGAATGACTACACTAGCATCCAAATTCAGGTTCTGTAAGATAGATATATACTTAAATGGGTAATAAATAGGAAAGGAATCAGAGGAGGAAGAGAACAATTCTTTTCTTCTTTTTAGGAGAACTGCCAGCTACTGAATAAACTGGGAAAGAAGAGCTTTTTATTAAACACCTTCTATGTGCCAAGCATTTTAAATATAATATTTAATTTGATCCTGATGACAACTTTGTAAGCTAGTGTTGTTACCATACCCATTTTACAGATGAGAAACTGAGGCACACATTAAGTTAAGTTGACTGGCCCAACATCCCATAAGTAGAAAGTATCTGATGCTGGTAAACTTTAGCCAATGCTCCAGTGGAGGCAAACAATGGTTAAAAGACTGGGCTTGGGGAGATTTCTCTAACTGCTCACTTAGCATCTAGGTCCATCTTTCCATGGGCATTTCTTCTTATATTCTGCCTGGTTTTGCCCTCTGGAGCCAAAAAGAAGTCTAATTCTTTTCCCATATGAATGCTTTCAGATATATTAAGTAAGCTATAATTCTCTCTTGAAAGTGAACATCCCGAATTTTGTCAATCTTCATATGGCACGACTAGAGACCCTTAACCACCTTACCTGGCCTGCTCCAGATGCTCCCCAAGTTCTAGATCCTTTCTAAAATGGAGACCCCAGCACTGAGTCCACTCTGCCCACTCTTGTCTGACTAGGGCAGAAGGAGGACTCCTATCCCACGATCCTCTTCAAGAACAAAGGGCAAACAACTAACTTCTAATCATGCTCATTTCTTTTGATTACTATTGAACTCGACACTGCTACTTTGCTATTTCTCCTTTTTATGAATTTCATAAATTCCCAATCAGATTAAAATCCCCTCAAAGTCAAGGATAAATAAATAAATATATTTTATATATATATATATATATTTATACACATATATGTGTGTATGTATTTATATGTATGTTTATATATATATGTTGTATATTTGTATATAGGTATGTGTGTATATATATATATGTGTGTGTGTGTGTGTATAGAGTGTGTATGTGTGTGTAAGTGTATCTACAGAGACCCCCCAGAACAAGACCTAGGGTTAGGAATATAGGCAATTGCTTACATAAGAAATAGGGCATGAAATGAACACTTTTTATATAACCCTTTATATAGCAGTGGATGAAGTTCTAAACTTTGCCATGTCAGAGCTTTATACAGTGTCTAACACAGAGTAGATGCTGAATAAATATTTGTGATCCTGATGTCATTAGTGAGATCTCACTTAAAATCCTTCCTCAGGCACTTATAGCTGTCACTTAATCTCTCTAAGTCTCTGTTCCTGTATCTGCAAATGAGGGTAATAATAGTACCTACCTCACAGAGCTGATATCAAACAGATGACATTTAAAATGTTTAGCAAACTTTACAGCACTATATAAATATTATTATTTATGCCATAAAATCAGTTTTTTTTTGAGGCTTTCATTTAGTGGTATATGGTTTGGTCCATTCTCAGAAGAATAAATAATAAGAGCTTCTACAAAGTTATAAAAATAACTTTGTAGAAAAAGGAAAGGAAGGCATCCTTGATTTTATCTAAAATGGCACAAAGTTGCTTCTAACTGGCCTCAGGCTGGTATGGCTATGCCATTGTTTTAATTTAATACTGGACAACTTGGATCCTGAAGACAGCTGGTTGATTTACTTTCTCCAGCAGGGAGCACATTTCTCTTATCTTCCCTTTTTCTCCCCACAAAACAAACCAAAATGAGACAAAAAGAAGATGGCAGCCCTTCTAACTCCAGGTTGAGTACGCACTCTGGTCACTTACTAAATGAAAAATGATTGAGTGGACGTCCCTTCTTGTTTTGGTTATCAACTATTTTTGTGTTGACTCTTGAATCATAAGGGATCAGCCAGGAGGTGCTGGTCCTGAGGTCTCAGTTCTATGAGAAGTGCTCCAAATCAGTCTTTTGTACACAATGCTTGGTCCATAGTAGCACTTAATAAATGTTTATCGACTGACTGACACTATTAAGATTGTAGAATGTTAGAGATAGAAGGACCTTATTGAACTATCTCTTTTATCTCGTTTATATATGAGAAGCCTGAATCTCAGAGAAGTAAAGATACTTGAAAGAAGCCACAGAGATTATAAAGGAGGAAGCTAAGTTTTAAATTCAAACACTAATTCTAAATCCAACATTCTTTCTATTAACTATTAAGTGAACTGAATTGAATTGGAATAGAGAAAATTGATTCCTCTAATCTAAGCAAAACTAGAGCATGAATTTCTAATTCAATATTTTATATGCTTTAAAAAGAAAGAGAAAGCCCCAAAGTGATACCTGAATTTTATATTAAAACATGTTCTAATTACCTTCACTTGTAATATTTGCCTGACTGCAGTGAGGGATCACTCCAGTTAAAAAGAGCTAAGATATTTTCCTGGCTTGAATCAAGGTTGCTTAAGGCAGAGAGAGGGTTAGGAAAGCTATCTTGCTCCTGCTTGATATGCTATGACTTGGACAAGATTCTCATGCCCATTAAATAAGCAAGTGGGTAATGGAGTTCTACTTAAAATCAGCAGGAGACAGTTATATCTTCAGCCTCTAGAGCTTTAAATGGAAGTTTATCTTAACCACTGATTTAACACAAAATGAGACTTGAGCCAAGGAATTCAGTTTCACCAAGAATATCATGTCCATAGAGCCTTGGTTTCTACAAGAACAGGAAGTCTATGAAAAAAGAAACACCAACAAATGTTGATACTGGTGGTATTTTCCCTATAAAGATTCAATATGAAATTATAGATATCAAATGATTTTATATGCAATCCTTGTATAAAGGCTTAATTTCCTTATTTTGTCAATATAATTTGAAACAGTGACAGATACCTTTGTGGGAAATTAGGGAAAATAAAGTAAGAAGAGATAAGGAGAAGATGATTAATAAGAGGAGAGTTGACTGCTACTCAAGTCATTTGAGGGACATGATGGTGAGCCTGGGGGAAGAAAAGATAATAGCTATTTTTAAGTATATAATATAAAAGAGGTATTCAATTTCTGCTACTTGGACCTAGAGGATTCAAGCTAGCTATGTGAGGAAGGGAAAGGGAAAGAGGAGGTTGGAGGTAAGAAAAGGGAAGATGCATTTATGTAACACTTAATATGTGCCAGTCACAATGCTAAGTGCTTTACAATTATCCCACTTGATCCTTACAATAATCCTGCAAGTTAAATTGCGATTATACCCATTTTACAGTTGAGAAAACTGAGACAAAAAGGGTTAATTGACTTGCTTAGGATCACAGAGCTAGAAAGTATTTAAGGCTGGATTTGAACTCAAGTGTTCTTGACTGCAGAGGGGGCCCTCTCTCCATGCATCACTTGCCTGCCAAGGTGGAAAGAGGCAGTTTTAACTTTGAGCTAATAAGGAAAAATTTTCCAACCATTGTAATTATGCTAAAGTGGAATGGCCTCCTTTCAGAAGGCTAGTATAAGATTACTGAGTATTTATATGTTGCTATAAGGTTTGCAAAGTAGTTTCCCTGTTCTCTCATTTTATCCTTACAACAACCTGTGTTGTTATCATCCCCATTTCACATGTGAGAAGGTAAATGACAAATGAGGCAGGTAGAACTCAAGTCTTCCTGACTCCAGGCTCAGACTTTACCCCAGTGGTCAGAGGTGTTGGGACAGCAGCTGCTCTCTGATGAACCCGGAGCCGGACGACACCAAAACCACAGAGGAATGCCCCATGCAAGCATTCTTACAGTTTGGAGTTTGACACCACCGGGAGGCGCCGCCTTAAAGAGGAAAGCTCTTATTGCTACGGAGAATCAGCAGCTTCTGAGCTGTCCTATTGTTTTTTGGGGGTAGCAGGGGGTGCCATAGGACATACAGTACCAAGTCTGGAGTCAGGAAGACTCATCAACACGGGTTCAAATCTGGCCTCAGGCACTTCCAGGCTGTGTAACTCTGGTCAAGTCACTTCACCCGTAATCAAGCTAGAGAAGGGAATGGCAAACCCCTCCAGTATTATTGCCAAGACAACTCCAAATGGAGTCATGAATAGTTGAACATGACTGAAAAATTAATGACCACCACCATATTGTTTCTGATCTAGACCCACGTGGGAGTCTGGGTAAGATCCAGTTTTTCACTTTGTGGTCATTTCTACATACCTCCACCAATATTCTATTCCACTCCAATCCACCTTGTACTGATGTGCCTATATGAGCACAACTGCTTGCAATGGGGATTAAAAAACAATAGAAAAAGAGTTTCTGCCCTCAAGGTAAACACATACATACTAGGAGATTGCTCTGTTATTTCCTGAGTGTAATCTTGGGCTTTCAAAGGTCACATCCAAGAAGTACAAACTCTGGCAGGTGCTAATAAGTCAGAGAGATCTGAATGTTGGCTGAGAAAGGGATTCTGGGTCTGTTGTTTGAAAACCACCCCAAATTCAGAACATGTATAACCTTGAAAACTATCTACTAGACATAATTCTTGTTTTTTCTATGTGAAGATCATCTGTGAAGAAATTGAGGATTGTGCCAGTGATATAGCTCTCAAACATGTGAAATCATGGATTCTTGACTTATTATTAAATCTAATTACTATTTTCTAATTATTAATAATTAGAACAAAAATTAGTTTTCTTTGAAGGAATTCAAGAAGGTATCTTTAGCCTGTTACCTGAATAGCTGATTTAAGACCCCTCACTTCCTATGATTCTTCTTTCCTTAAAAAATAACAAAAAAAAATTATTGTCAACATAGACAGTCTGCTTTCAAAGATGCTATAAGACATAGAGAACAGTTTCTTTTATAGTAACTTTCTACTTATCACAGTGTCAAATTGTCTCAGATCATATATTCTGATTTGATTGGGTCAACCAAAATATATGAGGAAAGACTTTCTAAACTTTGTTAAGTTTTCGAGGACCTAAGCATAAAAACTGTTAGGGAAGTTTTTATAATACTAACCATTCCTTAAACTTTCCTCCAATGCATTTTATTGAAAAAATTATCATCTTTCTTATTTTCTAAATTAGCATCAATTTTCATTAAAGCACAACTCTCTTTTAAAAAGATACAAACATACCTCAAAAGAGAATGTAGATAATGATATTTTGGCCTTAAAAGTTTTTTATTTAAAAAATAATTATTAATTCAATAATTGGGGGGGAGGAAGGGACCTGATTCCCAAATTATAGTGGAAGTTTTGATAAATCCATCACTTTGGTAATAGACTTCTTGATTTTTTATCCTGAATCTAGTAATACTTCTATTTAGGATACCAGGCTTGTGTAGAGATTAGGACCATTTATTATTCTGTTGAGTGTTTAGACTAAAGAAAATAGATACAAATAAATTTGAGTTTGTTGTATTACATTTCTTCTCTCCTCCAGAGCTAATGATTAAAACATTTACTAGTATGCTTGTGGATATTAACCATTAGAGTTGGGAATATCACCAATTTGTTACTTTACATTTGAAACATAGCAGAAGTCTACCTAAACTTACTTATTGGATTGTATTGGGTGCTTTTTTTTTTTTTTTTTTTTAACCTGTGTCGAATAGCTCAATTGATTAGATCAGTAATTTCACTTCTTCTGTCCATAATACACCTACCTTGTTCCTGGGATACACTAATTATCTCTGGGTCTAGATCCCCAAACATACATATTTCTATACACACTACAAATATACCAGTATTTTCTCCATCAGAATCCCAGTTTTTCCCCAACTCCTTACCTCAGTGATGTACCTAAATTCCTCAATGCAGTCTTTGGGGAAAAAATCTAGAGTAGAGCAACCAAAGTCATAAATTTGCCAAAAAAAAAAAAAAAAAAAAGAGGTAACCCTACCTCTAATCAACTAATGTAATCAATGTGTGTCATTGATTACAAGAGGGAAAGGAATAAAGGAGTATGAACAGCTTAACATAAACTATCAACACTAGTCAGCTAGTGGAAGAACTGAGAGCCACTAATAGTTACTACTATCATCTCTTGATAAAGGAGATTCCTGCCTCCAATTCACTGCTTTAAGGGGGGGAAATCCCATTGGGCATGAAGCCAATAAACTGATTCATCTTGAGACAGAACAGTTCTGCAACATTATATGAAAACTAATCAACTGTACTTTTCAGGATCATGATAAGCACAAGTCTATAAGGTCAGTTAAAGCTGTATGTTTAAAAAAATTGGTTTATCTTAATTATACTGACCAGTAGTGAATGTACAGAGGATCCATTGAAATAAATTACATACAGATGGGTATATCTATATCTATGCATATCAGAGAAGTTTGTTTAAAAAAAAAAGTTGTGATTAATTTATGTGGACCTACAGCAAGATGTGACTCAGAAAAAAAAAAACTCAGTCAAAAACAGGCAATCCAATGAGATTCAGAAGTACAAAAACCAAAAAGAAGACCTTGAAATTGCCCTTAAAAATTGGAAGTCAAATCATGAGATAAGTAGAGATGGATATTTTTTTTAATTGCAAGACAACAATTAGGTTAAACCATATGCACTAATATTATCTAGGAGAATTAAAACAGAATAAATTGAAAGTTGAAGTGTACCTTTTTCCTTTTACCATTTTAAAACAAATTTTTTTGTTCTTTGGTCTTAGAATCTTTCCTTCCTTGGATATTTTCTATTAAAACAAGAATGCTTCTGTTTCAAGGTTCTCTAATCTCAGACCTCCCCATGCATTGAAAATTTGGTTTAGAAATCAAAACCAAGTTTTATTACTGACAAGTATTTCAAGTGCTAATTTTCACGACCAAAGAACTAAACAAACATAACCTCAGTTAAAAGATCAGATCAGACTTTATCCAAGGATTGCACTGCCTGCCATAAAGGTACTACTACTACTATCTACTCTGGCAGATCATCAAGTTTTTTAAAGTAGGGCAATATAAACCTACAATTCTCATGTGGTTTTCTTGACAAACAAAACACTCCATTTTTATATTTTTATGCAGTTATTTCAAGATTACTTTTAAAGTATGTGATGCCATTTTTATATAGGAATTGAGAGAAAATGTAAGGAATAGTAATGGCAATGCAATCTTGTCTTTATACTAACATGTGAAATACATAATACTTTTTATTATAGGCTGCACTTTGCAGACTAAGGGGCACAGGGTTTCAAAATTAATAAATAGGAAAAACAAAATGATGATAGCCAAAATTCAAACTAAATCGATATAGGAGTTCCTAAAGACTTGATAAAGATACTATAGTATCTCTTCTCTCTTTCAAACAAACCATAACAAATTTAAATATTCTACACTGAAAGAATGAAGAGAGGAAATTATGAATTTTTCCTCCTTCATTTGCCTCAAGACTAAATTAGAGTTACGAATTTACTAAATAAATATTCAAATCTGCAAATAAAGATTTTTATTCTCTCTCTTGAAATCAGCAGCATATACAAAAAGGCAATCTGCAAAATTAATGGATTTAGAGTTCAGTTATAAAACATGCATACCAATATATTTTCTACAGTGAAGTTTGAATTTAATGTGTAAGTAACTGGCACCATAGAATATGGCTGCTTGTGTGAGTCATAGAGATGTAGTGAATACTGTCTGTCCCATTTTGTGAGAGATTTAATCTGTTATGGCAAAGTTGGCTAGCTAATCTTAATGTTAGAATAATCTTTCTATATATCATTCCTTTGTGTGAATGCTGTCACATTTTAAGCTCTCTGAGCACACCAACTTTGTCTTATCTTTGTATTTTCAGCACATAAGATACAATAGGTATTCAATATACATTAAGTGAATCAATCCAAGAGCTTGTGATGTCTTCTGGCTTGTTTTGGGTAGGAATTGCTCTATGAGAAACCTTTACTCTCCCCCTTAACAGAACAGAAAGTTCAATAACCAGAAACCAGTAGTTTTTAACAGATCATTTATATTATTGTCCCTCAAAAAAAAAAAAAAAAGTTCTTTAGCAAACAGGCATCAATTTAGAAACTGGTGGCTATTTATATCTCATCAGTAAGGACTAACCTGAATAAATACAATTTCAAGATCAAATCCTATTAGCATTCATTAGCAAAAAGTACATCCTAGTCTTCTGTATACATTAAATCTCAACTTCTTTTTTTAGACTTAAAACACATATTCCTATACTTTTGGACCAACTTTGCAGTTAATTGCAAATATTCAGCTCCCATCAATTTACTCAGTCACAATATTGAATGTACGATATTCTTGATTTGTATTTTTCCTTCTCCTCTGAAATTTTTATTATTTCAAAGGAAAAGCTGCATAGTAGGAGATGGCATGGAAAAGTTAGAGAGGATAAAACTACAAAGACTAAAAACACAATGTCTGAAAAACTGAAAAAGACAAAGACATAAGTAGAAAATAAGTTTCTACTTAAGTAAAAAAAATATATTCTTAAAAGAACTGCTTTGCATCTAAAAATGGAAAATATGTGTTAATGGCTTTAAACCATTACAAAATAAAGGAATAATTTTATAGGTTATTTTCCCAAGAAATCAATAAGCATTTATTAAGTACCTATTATGTACTAGATACCATGTTGGTCCTCTTACAGCACAAAGAAAAAAATGAAATAGTATCTGCCCTCAAGGAATTTACATTCTAAGGGTGAAATAACATGCACAGTGATAAGCAAATACAAAATATATGTAACATAAATACAAACTAATTTCAGGAGAGGAAATCATAAGCAATAGAGAGGCTTAAGAAAAGTCTTCTTTAGGAAAGAGGCAGTGTTAAGTTCTTCATCTGAGAAAGAAATTAGGGATTCTACGAGGCTAAGATGAAAGGGGAATGCATTCAAGGAACAGATGTCAGCCTGTGGAAAAGCAGAAGCAAGAGATGGCATGTCTTGGGTAAGGAATAGCAAAGAAGTGTTAAGCTGGACTATAATAGACTGCATAAAGGTAAATAATGTGTGGAAAGTACAGAAAAGAGCTGTAAGTCATATTGTAAAAAGTTTGAATTCCAAAAAAGAACTCTATATTTGATCATCAAGGCAATTAGCTTTTTGATGGGGGAATGGTCCTGATTGTAGGGTTGTTGTAGGTTATCACTTTGGCAGCTATAAAGAGAATGGATTAGACTTGAGGCAAGGAGAGTAACTAGGAGACTACTGCAGTAAGACTAGGCAGGAAGTGAGAAGGGTCCAAATTAATGTTCTGACCCCATGAGGAAAAAGAAGAGGATGGATGTGAAAGATATTACAAAGAATCATCAATAAAACTCAGCAACTGACTGACTATATTGGGTGAAGGACAGTGAAGGGTCAAGAATGACTCCAATAATGGCTAGAATCTTACCCCTCCACAGAAATAAGAAAGTTAGAGAGAAAAATTGGTTTTGGCAGAAAAAGAATGAATATTGTTGAACACATTAAGATCACAAAAAGATAAAAAATGTCCAGGACAGCTGCAGAATGTACTCTAATTGAAAGGATGGAATAGGGATGATGATGAACTCACAAAGAGAACTAAGAAAAATCAGACAAGTAGGAGAGAAAAGAGAAGCCGGGGTAAATAACATTCAATACATCCAAAAACTGAATATTACTAAGAAAAAGGGCCATCCAACTTGGTAATTAAGAAAGCATTAGAAACCCAGGAGAGAACAATTTCAGTTGAGAAATGAAGTCCAAAGGCAGACTGCAAAGAGTGAGAATGGGAGTGGAAGCAAGAAGAAAAGGGGTTCATGGAACAATGGTGTAAGGGCTGTATAAGGGCTGTATGAGATATGGGAAGGCCTTGATGTGTCCACAGGTCACACAAGAGGAGCCAGTAGATGGGGAGAGACAATGGAATATCTCTTACCCATCTGTGTGACTGAACTTTGGGTTCCTGTAAAATGAAAAGGTTGGCTTCAATGGAGCAATCTACTAAGGTTGGCAAAAGGGGATGCCTATGAGGGCATCTGTGGAGAAGCTGGGTGAGGAAATCCAGGTCCCAAGAGAAGAGGCTGGCCTTGGTGAGGCAAAGGACAGCAGCGTCTTCATCAGAATGTAAAAGAATGGAGAGGATGAAGATGTGTCAAAGACTATTGAGAGGAAAGAAAAAGGAGCTCAAATAAACAGCTCTTTTGTCAGCAAGGTAGGAGATACAGTCCTTGCGTAAGGTTTCAGAAGGAAAGGAGATGATGTGAAAGACTTGAGGAAAAAAAGAGGTTTGAAACAGCTGCCACAAAGAAAGTGACAGTGAGTCAATTAAGGAAGAGTAAAAGGGATGTTCTGGATCAGTGAGAGCCAAGCTGAGATGGATAATACAAATAAATCTGTACTGGAGCGGGTTGACATAAGTTGCAAGATTTCCTCCAGCATGTGAACAGAAGTCAAAAAAGAGACAGCAGTGGTAAACCCAAGGTTTGAGTCTGACAAATCATGAGCAGCAACAGGGCAAGGGATCTGAGAATAAAAGACAATGTCAAGTTGAAATTATTTTGCTACACACAGGGTCAAGGTTGAGAAAGGAGAAAATGAGGCATTTGAATACCATTAGTAAACATGCTTAGTACAGTAAGTGAATAAAAATACACAATAATAAAATATGTAGCAAAATCTATATACATTTCATTGTTGGATTTTCAGAAGAAAACAAAAATCAAGAGATTTCACCAAAGTACAAACTTTCTATTATGAAATGCTACCAAATATACATTCAGCACCTTTCATCTTTATTAAGCCCTTTAATTTTTGAGGCATTATTGCCATGTTTACAGATAGCTAAACTGACAATTTAGAAACTTGCACAAAGTCACAGTAGATCAATAGAAGAGGAGAAATGAGAATTTTACCTCCCAGTTAATGATAAAAACTTGACAGCATTTCTAATTAGAAGAAAAGGTTATGGTTTCACTTGGGTTTACTGTAAAAACCAGGAAAGCAATGAGCTTAAGAAGACAATTTGCATGTTTGGGAAAGGAAAAAAAAACATTCACAGCTATTATATTTGCCATGAATATTTTTGTTTTACAGAAATATTCCAAGTATCAGGAAGATATGGCTTATAAACTTCATTAGGTTCGCCTAAACCCTAGTATAACTACTTAAGGTTTTAGGACTTTCCAACCCTAGTTCAAAGAGTCACTTGGCATTGTTTTTGTCTGAAGCAAATGCATTATAATTGTAGTTTCTGATAACTTTCTTCTAGCTCTTTGTAGGAACTATAATGTATTATCTATAGTTTTCATTCTATAGTATTAAAAATACTTCATAATTTATGGGGAAAACAATAGTAGCAATTCATAAAACTAGTAATAAAATGGTTTGGGGAGAAAATTACTTTTCTTGATGATAAATTTAAAAAACACTTTAAAACTGAATATCAAAATAATTATTACTATAACATATTAGTAATCTAATTTGTGAAATAAGACTGATCAAATGTGACAAAAGGTTTTTGGACCAATAAAAATAACATAGTATTCTTGTCACCATACTTCATGAGTTTTATAAATAATAAACTATGATATTTTCCCTGATATTCTTTCATGAAAGCTCACAAAATATACAGAACAAAGGAACTTCAAAATATAAGTGTTAGATCCCTGAAGACAAATATGGAACTTACAAATATGAAAAGGATATATATCAGATCCTAGTGTGAAAACTTCCTACACCAATTTACCTCAATAGAGAAAAGTTCCAGAAAGTGGTCACCTGAGGAACATGGAAGTGAAGTGATTGATCCTGGGGCTCTGACAGTGAATAAAGGCCAGAGGCAGGATGAAACCTCAATTTTTCCTGATTTCAATTATACCATGCTGTCTCTCTGCTTCACAGTTCTTATTGCAATTTTCAAAAAATATTTTTTAATCAGCATCATAACTCTTAGCCAGCATCATAACAATAGTTTCAAAAATTGGATAAGAAGTTCTTCCTTAAAGCTGCAGTTATGAGGTAGATTCAATAATAAAATAAATATAAAGCGGTTTGTGTTTATATAATTTTCTCAAATTATATACAATACATATGTTAAATAAGACTCATCTACAAATTTCAATGATAAAAGATTCTTGGGTTTCATCAGCAGAACTCGGGCTTCAGCTTCCACACACCTTCACCATTCACACCTCGATGAAACGTGCAAAGATTTCTCAGAAGTTCTCGAAACACACACGATTGTGATGTGGATAACTTGGATTCAAATTCCTGCAGAATCTCTTGTGTGCTTGCCTGTCCATCAATGCGAGCCTGGAAAGCTATGAAGTTCCTCATTTCTACCAAAAGGTCATCATGCTCTGTTACAGTGGATAATGGAGCAGAAGCCTGCTGAAGGTTCACATTTTCATTTTCTGGTCTCTGTGATAAAGTAAGATGGTTTCTAGTTCTCATGCTAGCTAATAGTGATGATGAAGCTAAAGCACCAGATGAAGATTCTCCATCTTCTGTTTTCCCACTAAAATGAGTTTGAGTGGCATTTTTTAAATCAGCATCCTAAAGAGATTTTTAAATAAAGTTAAAATCTGAAAGCAATTAAATCAGTTAAACCAGAACATTTTAAATTTAATTCAAAATACAAAAGGCACGCCAAAAGAAAAATAAAATTACTAATTTTATTCTTTAAACCAAAGTCTACCTACATTCCTAAGCATTATCATGAAATTGGAGTCAAATCCAGATGATATTAGAATTTTTAAATTTAGTTTAACAGAACGACCATGTCCCCAAACCATATCTTAAGTACTGAATTTTGGAATCCTGTACAATGTATATTAAGCCTGAAAATTATCACTACTAATAAAGTTAGAATGGTCAAAACACATTAGGTGCTATAGCAACAAAGAAAAACTTTCTGGAAAGCCTTTGACCAAATTCTCACTGTTAATTATATTCAATATGTCACCTTCTTTTTCCTCTTGAGGCAACTGGAATTAAGTGACTTGCCCAGGGTCACACAGTTAGGAAGTGTTAAGTGTCTGAGATCACATTTGAACTCAGGTCCTTCTGACTTCAGGGCTGGTGCTCTATCCAATGCACTACCTAGCTGCCCCTTCAATATATCACTTTTAATAATCTTTGGGGGTTTCTATCATCTTGTATGAAGTTGGGGAACAACCAATATTTTACAATGATACATTGTTCTGGCAAAATAATTAAGTTTTCTTATTAGTATTGTTCTAAAAATAGGCCATATTCCTAAAATGAGATCTCACTTAAGTGGAAAAAAATGCATACCCACTCAGTGAAAAAAAACAAAACAATTAAATTTACTTGGTGATTTTGTGTAAATAAGAGACTAGAAAAAAGGGAAGTCTACATGTAGATAATTCCTCATTTGAGGTGATTGAGGACAAAGAGGAAAAACAAAAATTGAATATAAATCTCTATTTTCTAAGCTATCTTTGGGGTTTGGGAACTTCAATTTTTAAATTATGAAGATGCTTGCTCAACTTATCTTTCATAAAACTGACAGAAGTATTTGAGTGAATAGCACTCTAGGAACAGTAACAAATTTAATAATTTAAAGATCAAGTGATTTCTGACGCTCATATGAAAAAGTTCTGTAAACCGCAAAGATCACACATTTGAAGGATGTATCAGCCCCCAAAATAATCACATGGAACATGTTCACTCATACCCCATCATGCCCCACAGAGGTAAATAGGGTTCATTACCTGACCCTTCTGTTTTGTAGGCTTTGAAGAAGGCTGAGGAGCAGGCAAGCTAGGATTCCTTTTCTGTCCAAATCTACTCCTAAATAAGAGAAACGTTTGCATTTAGTGTCTTGGAGCCAAAATATCCAAACACCCCCCTCTCAAGAATTCCTTTCGGGAATTTTCAGTTTCCTGGGAAGCTGAGGTGGGGTGGGGAAAAATGCCATGCCTTGTTTCTCAGGTGGCCCTCCTTAGAGAGCCATCTTCTGCTTTAAAATAATACAAAATGTCCACAATCAAATAGGGGTTACTAAAATAAATCTAAATCCTGATGGCATCTACCTTCGACACCTGCTCTGACATTTTAGCTTGGGTATGCTCCTCTCACAGAGCACACTATCTCATCAAAGAACCAACCAGCATTTATTAAAGGCTTACAATGTGCATGTGGGGCCCTGCCAAGTGACACAAAGAACCTGAGAGACTAATGCTAGAGCTACAGTTCTGGGTATCTTTTCACAGAAGTTATAACTGCACTCATGGGAGATCACCAACCAAGATGGATAAGGAGAAAGGAAGAGAAGATCTAGCAAAGAGTCTTAAGGGACCATCATTGAGCATGGCATGGATCAGGACACAGCCAAGGAAACTGCACTGACCAGACAAGAAAGGCCAGAAGGCATCACTAATCCCCAGAGAGGAGAGAGTACTTAGGAGAAAGCAGGTTAGGGTGCCAAATATTACCCAGAAACCAAGAAGGATTAGGACTGAATGAAGGCCATTAGATTATTGTCAGTGATTAAGAGATCACTGATACCTATGAGAATGTTACAGAAACCAAATTGCAGAGGGTTTAGAAGAAAGTGAAAAGGAAGTAAAATCACTTCCTATAAATTCACCAGGAATTCAAGCTGAAAAGAGGAAAAAAGTAAGGAGCATGGCAGGACCAAGGCTGGGAGCAGTGTGTTTGTAGGCTGCAAGGAAAGAGCCAGTAGACAAAGCCTGAAAACCGGAGATCAATGCTGCGAAAGAGAAAAAGAATCAGAATGAAGGGTAGATGTAGAAAGGCTGGTCTTCACAAGTAGAAGGACCATCTCTTCTTTAGAGACTTAAGTGGAGCGTGTCAGAGGAACATGAGATGAGATCTAAAAGAGGGTCCTCTCTGCCTATTTCCTCATTTTTTTCTGTGAAATGATGCAAAGTCCTTAGTTGAGAGGGAAAGAAAAAGAGATGGCATTAGAGGGAATCAATTAGAGAGAGGAAGAATATTGCCCTGCTGCAAGGAAAGTTCAGTTTACATTAGAATAACTGATTATTGTAAATTGGTTAATGTTCTTAATTTTAATTAATTATGCTCTAACTTCTGTCATCCACTTTTATTGAAGAAGTATCCTTTTTAATAATAGTTTCTAAACTGAGGAAAGAAAATAAGCAACATAATGGAATGAGCTTCCTATCTGCTCCAACTCTAAAATGTAAGTTGGAGGAAAATTGAGTCTTTGTAACCCTACTTCTCAATATCACTCAAACCAGTCTAATAACAGACCATAAATAGTCAACTGTGTTTAGAAGACACAGTTTTAGGAGTAGCAATTTCCACATTTAGGATTTACATATAGTGACATGAGATGATCATGAATTATCTTTCCAACAAGAAAGCAATATTTGGAATTGTTTCTAGTATTTAACAGGTTTGGAGATTATTGAGCCATGAAAATGAAGAAGCAACATAATACAGTAGAAAAAACACTAAATATGGAGTCAGCGGATTCAGGTTCGAATCC
The DNA here is from genome assembly GCF_016432865.1 of Antechinus flavipes. NCBI lineage: Eukaryota > Metazoa > Chordata > Mammalia > Dasyuromorphia > Dasyuridae > Antechinus > Antechinus flavipes. The sequence continues at coordinate 617,893,116 of NC_067399.1, read as the reverse complement.
TGCCTTTCTTACTTAATGAACCTCTTTAAGTCTGTTTTCTCATCTCTAAGGAAAGGAATTGTATTAGAAAGTTCCTGAATCTATGACCTGAGCAGTCTATGGGTAGTAAGATCTCTTACTTTCCTCCAGCCGGTGCACCTGACAGACCATTACTGCCCGTCCATGTGGGCACCCCAGAGACAGCAGTCAAGCAACGCTGACGAGACATCTTCAGTGCTTTCAATGCCTCCTGGGCTACTCGATTTGCCTCTGCTTCCACTAATACGTAATCCGGACTGGAAGCCTCCATAATAGCATCATGTTTCATGACACTGTGAACTCCTACTAGGGAGACAAATCAAAACAGCAAATTGAAATAAGAGCCCATGCTTGTACATATGCTAGTTATGGTACTGTCCATGCATTTTTAAAAGGAAGGTAAAGATCATGTGCTCAAAAAAATTTTTTTAATTCCCAAATTTTAAAACTCCTTTAAAAAAACCTGGAATGTCCTCCATGAACTCAAGCAAAGTGAAAGGTATTTATTGTATACAAAGTAACAGCAATTTTCTAGGATGGCCAGCTATAAATAACTTTGCTTTTCCCAGTAGTACAATCATCCACAATTATATTGAAGGACTTATGATGAAAAATCTTATACATATCCAAAAAAGGAGCTGATTGTGTCTGAACATAGACTGAAACATTCTCTCTTTTTCTCTTTTTTTAAACTTAATTTTTCTTGAGGGTTTTTATTTTCATTAGGATAAGAGATTTATGTTTTCTTTCACAACTTGACTTCTATGGAAATGTTTTGCATAATTTCACATGTGGTTTCTTAATTGTGGATGGAGATAAGGGAAAGAACCTTTAGAACTCAAAAATTTTAAAAAACAAATGTAAAAACAAATTTGTTTTAAATGTAATGGGAAAATATTAAATAAGTAATTTTTTTAAAAAAGAAATTCTTTAAAAATGAAATTTGAATCTCTTGCTTTTATATAACATTTATTTCCCAACCATCCAAAGAGCCATATCTTTTAATAAACAATAAAAAATAGAATGAAAAAAAAATTCAGCAAAACTAACACATCAAATATGTTCAACAGTATATACAGTATCCCACAATTCTTCAGGAGTATTTGAGTGATTATAATTATACTTCATTCACATCTGTTTGTTATTTTTCCCATTTTCATTGCTGTGGTCATTGTGTAATATTTTCTCCTGGTTTTTACTTCCTTATGCATCAAATTTATTTGTCCTTAGTGTATATAGCACATTTGAATAGTGTCTGCCTCCAGAGAAAGATGAACATTTAACATTTAGCCGGTTTTAATAGTTTTATTCATTAAATTAAGGAAATTAAATCATTTGATTTTTAAATTTTAGCAACTAAATATTATTTTTAAAATGCAAACTTATCATATCAAATTTTGAGACTTCCAGCAAACTCAGTATACATATTTAAGATTTAGTTCATTACAATGAAATTTACTAATTTCTTAAAGATATATAGAACAATTCTGAGGAATGTTCTAAGATTAGCTATTGAAGGATATACATTCTTATTTGGATTATTATATTTGTTTTTTAGTTAGATTTTTTCATTTCCTTTATCTCAATTGTTCTTTGTAGTTTTCTGTTTCTAATCTGCCTTAGATGGGGGGATCTATTTGTAATCTGCTTTGAACTAGGAAATCAGTGATCCAAGCTTGTTATAAAACTTGTGTCTAAAATTGCAGTAAATAAGGTTATGAGTGAAGACCCAAGGGCCTTCATTAAAGACCATTTACTTGTATTTGGAATTTTAGCTATGTTCTGGATACCTGAAGCTGGCAAATAAGTGAAAAAACAGTGAATAATTAAGTCTAAAATTTTAAATCATAATCATTGGTAGGTCGCAAATTTTTAAAAAAACATTAAAAGCTGAATCATTTAAAATTAATTTCTAAGATTAGGTATAACATGCAAATTAACTGGTTACTATTTTTTCACACAGCATCATAACCATTTAAAGTCTTGGCTATCTTTGTAAACAGTTTATTGCTATGAACTAAAATCCAATTTTAAAAAAATTATATTTCCTCCAAGGTTTTAGAAAATATTAAAGGTAATTTTCTTTTTCTTTTTTTTAAAGTTTGATGACTACAACTATTTTCAAGGACAGAAAGAACTAAAGTATAGGAGGGTAAATGTTTTGGGGTTAGGGTCTGCACAATGCTTTCTGCTCCAAGCTTATATAATAAATAAATTGCTTCCATTTCCTGATTGTGGCACCCTTATGGTAAACCCAAAGAAAAAGATTACCTGATCTTTTGAAAAGCTTTTCCAGAACATAATCGTCATGCTTTTGCTCATTTTCCTCTTTTTCCTCATCATGCTTCTGGTACTGTTTCTGTTTAACAAGGTGTGGGATGCGTGTTCCTTCAAACTTGGCATCTTTGGAATGTTTGCCTGTATGAGAGTTCTGCTTCTGTCCTTTGTGCTTTAGAGTATCCTTTCCTTCCACAAAATGATGTTTTGTTTTTGACTTGTGTTTACAGAACCGGTTCTCAGTCTGCTCACTCTCAATGCTGCCATCTGGTTTGGCCTGCAAGCTTTTCTTCTCATAAGGAAGCTGCTTTGTATCTAAACCTTCATCTCCAGTAGAACTGAAGCTTTCAGTGAAACCCAAAGAATTTAATTTTTCCTCATTCCCTAAAATTGTTACAATCTTTGATGATTCATCTGATGTGGAAAATGTATTTATAAATGCACATTTATCTTGTGTTTGCATATTATCATCTGTTTCTTTTTCCTTGTATTTTTCTTGAGACAAATCTGCAGTGGATTCAGATATGTTGGCATCAGATAAAGTGCTGCATTCTGAAGAAACATCTGCTTGGTTCACACCTTCTCTATCAGCAACAGGAAAGGAGTTAGGAAATTTTCTTTTTGAATGATGTTTAGGTGCTTGAACATCGGAACCAGTTCCTAATTTATGGAATTAAAAAAGGAAAAAAAAATCCTTATATTAAATGAATTAGAATTATACGGCTTTTAAGTGATTATTTTATACAATACCTGCAAAAATAGCACTAGTTTCAGTGCTTTGAGATTCATCAGGACTACTGAGAGTAAACAGCTCATAAAGATCATTGGACTTGAAAAAACGTCTTTGTTTGGGATCTTTCAGTATTCTGTTTGTCAAAAACTGCTTGAAGATTTGCCTAAAAATAGAGGGGAAATTTTGGTATAAAATAATATTAAGCTATACTTGAGAGCCTAATTCTTAAAATGCAATAGAAATCTATAATAATTTTACCCAATAGAGTTCTAAAGCAGTGGGTGAGAGGTGTTACAGAATTACATTATTAACCATTACAGTCAATTAACTATAAGAATTTTTACTTTAACAATTACATTAACATTAACAGGTAAATGATATTCCATATTATTTACATTCAAAATAGAAAAAAATTTCAGCTATAATGAAAAAAGTTTTCCAAATTCAAAGAATTTTTGAATTCTAAGTAATACATTTTTCAAAACATGAGGAGTCACTATAAAGGAATGCAGTAGGTGTCTAATGTTCATTATTTCTTTACCAATTCAGAACCATACTTAATAGAAGAGGTCCAGAAGAATCCTCAAGTGTTCCTTGTAAATACCAGTACTTTGCATTCAGACTTTCTGCTTTCTTTCTTTGTTCATTTTCTAAAACTTTGAGTTCTAAATTCTCTTTCCCTTCTGTCCCTCCCCCTGGTGACAAAGCAAGCAACCACTATTCTTAAGAAGTCATGCAAAATATATATCCATATTAGCCATGTTAAAAAAAATAATGTGAAAAAATATGCTTCAATACCATACTCAAGACTTTATAAATTCTACATTAGAAAGTAGATATCATTTTTCATCATGAGTTCTTGAAATTCTTTTGGATCCTTTCACTGATCAGAACAGCTAAGTCTTTCAGATGATCATCATTATATAATATTGCTGTTATTGTATACAATATTCTTTCCTGGTTCTACTCACTTCACTGAGGATCAGTTCATAGAAGTCTTCCCATATTTTTCTGAAACCATCTCACCTTTTCATTTCTTACAGTACAAAAGTATTTTATCATAATTATATACTATAAATTGTTCAGCCATTATCATGGTTACTAATTATCTCTATGAGAATGATGCACAGATCTATGTATCCAACCAAACTATTTTGTATTTGCACTTATTTTCTTCATATTTATAATATATATATAATTATGTGTGTATATATATATATCCTATATATCATTTATTTCTATATTTGTTATCTTCCCCATTTGAATATGATCATCACTGAAAGCTCATACTATTTCTGTTTTTGTATTTGTATCCACATTCTACTCTCTTATCATTCTACTTTTCTCTACCTATTGCTTGTCTGGTCTATCAGGGAAAAAGAGAAAGCCATTGCACCTTACATCAGTGTCTTTCCCATTCCTTCTTTTTCAGCTAAACACTGTTACCTAATGATGCTGCTAATCTCTATCTGAACTCATGCCTCAGTGATTAACAACACTGTTCCCTCCTACTAAATGTTCCTCATCTCAGTGTTTCAGAACCCCTACCATGCAAATGTTTTTCTCTGTCCCCTATCACTCATTTATTCCCTATAAATTCCACTTTAAAACTGGTCATCCCTTGTGTTCTCTGAGAAGCTCTACAGATAACCAACTTATTTTTTTTTTCAAACCATTTATTTACACATCCTACTGCTGACAGTTTTCCAATCCCAGCCCAATCATTTCTCTCTCCTCCTCAATAAACTTCAGTGGCTCCCGAATAGCTCCAATTACAAAGATACAGTGCTGTTTGGCATTCAAAGCTCTTTATATTCTAGTCTCCTCCCACCTTCTTTACACCTTCCTCCCCAATAGGTACTCCTTAATCAAATGACATTGGTCTCTTGGCTGTTCCCCAAACAGAGATACTCAGTCTCTTAGCTTTAAGCATTTTCTCTAGCTGTGCCTCATGCTTGGTGCTCTTGATCCTCTGCTCTGACTACTGACCTCTTTGGCTTCCTTTAAGTTTCAAATAAAATCCCATCTTTTATAGGAACAGTCCTTTTGAATTCTGGCCTCTCTATTATTTCCTATTTCTCTTGTACATAGCTTGTTCTGCATGTATCTGTTTGTATATTATCTCCTCTCATTGGACTGCAAACTCCTAGAGGGCAAAGCCTGTTTTCTTTTGCCTCCTTCCTATCCCTTGCACTCAGCCCAGTGCCTGGCACCTAGTAGGGCTAAATAAATACTTATTGATTGACTGATGACCCCGCAGCCTTTGACAATACTGACAACCTTCTTTTCCTTGGCAATTCTTCTCTAGGGCTTCATGACCCCGCTCTCTCCAGGTTCTCCTCTTACCTGTCTGGCTATTCTTTCTTGGTATCATTTGCTGGATCTTTATGCAAGTCAGACTTGTGGACCATGGACATCCCTCTGACCCTTTTTGGTTCTTCCTCAAAAGCCATTTTGCTTGGCAATTTCAACAACTCATATGGGTTTAAATATTTTATGCTGAACTATAGCCTAAAACTAGTCATCCATCTCTAACATCTCGCCTAATCTCCAGTCTTTTATCTCCTACTGCCTATTGTTCATCTCAAACTGAATATTCTGTAGACATTTTAAATTCAACAAGTCCAAAATTAAAGTCATCATCTTTCCCCTTAATTTTCCTAGGGCTGCATGGGCACCCCCATTCTCCCAGTCATCCAGCTGACTTCTTTCTCCCAACACTAGGTCTTTTACCAATGTCTATTCACTGGACTTCTGTAATATTAAGCTCCCTGTTGCCACCACTCGGTTACAGGCTGTCATCATACAAATGTCTCATGACCGGACCCTGCCCAATGTCTCTCACCACTGCAGCCTATTCTCTACTCAGCTTTCAAACTGGCCTTCCTTAAGCACAGCTCTGATCACCTTACCACCCACCTCCAATGAATAAACTCCAGAGGCTCCCTCTCACCTCCAGAATCCATACAAAACCTGTTTGGCTTTTGAAGCCTTTCAAACTCCTGCTGAGTTCTTCCACATAGAGAGGCTTTGCCCTCTAGGAGTTTGCAGTCCAATGAGAGGAGGTAATATGCAAACAAATACATACAGAGCAAACTATGACAGGACAAATAGGAAATAATAGAGGAGCCAGAATTCAAAAGGGCTGTTGCTGTAGAAGATGGGATTTTAGCTGGAACTTAAAGAAAGCCAAAGAGGTCATTAGTCAGAGCAGAGGATCAAGAGCACCAATTATTCTCTGCCTTTCCCCCAAGTATTCTGCCAAACTGTGACACAGGTCTCCTTGTATCATTCATGTGTGCATTCAATGCACAAGACACACTGTCTCCCAACCAGGCCATTTTCACTGGCTATCTCACACACTTGAATTCTTTCCCGTCTGTCTCTTCTGCCTCCTAGCCTCCTGGCTTCCTTTAAATCCCAACTAAAATCTCATTTTCTACAAATAGCCTTTCTTTCTTGATTCTACTAAGTATTAGTGAGTTCCCTTCATTATTACTTCCAATTTATGCCTTATATAGTTCCTTTGGTCATAGATGTTTCAATGTTGTCTCCTCCATTAAGCTCCTTGAAAAAGGGGAACTATTTTCTGCCTCTTTTTTTTTTTTTTTTTGTATCCCTTGTACTTAGTACAGTGCTTGGCACATAGATAATCTTTATTAAATGACTGTTATTTATCCATAAGTCCGTAAATAAAATCATTTTAAAAGTTTTACAATTTTGCAATGGCAAGTTAGCCTATTATCTTCTTCTAGTTTAATTCTGTCCCAACTTGCTGTACATTTTTGCTGTCCAGTCAAGACATAAATATATCTCATGTTCCCTATCCAGCTGCTTATTATATAATATGGACACTAGTCTTCAAGTAGCCCTAACTCTTTTGAATGGTTATAGAGTTGTGGATCTATTATATTCCAGAGCTTAACTGCAAACAGTACAGAGTGACATATTCAGGATTAGCAGGAGAAAGTCACTATCCATATAGAACTCCTTTTAAACTTGGACTCCAAACTTGATCTTCTCTATCTTAATGGAAAATATTGTTTCACTAGTATACCTACATCCATCTATTTATGTTTGACTGATAGACCTGAGGGTTAAACAAAATTATTTCTGTTGTTATATTTTCCAAAAAATCACAAATAATTTTGATGTATGGATAAAAGCTCCTTTGGAGGATGAAAACTTTTAAAGTGGCATTTTGTTATATTAAATAAATTATTTTTTATAATCAGTACATAGTAAATATAATGAGATCTTATGTATATTTTCTATATTCTTCAGTTTATACAGCAATTGAAAAGACAGTGTATTATGGAATAATACCTGCATAAACTTGCCCATTCTCCAGCATACCTGCCACTGACGATGTTCTCAATTTATGTGTAGATAATTCTCATAAAAACCTCATGTAGATGGAAAGATAAGCTTATAGACCAGTAGTTAATGATCTTCTTCAGGTCATTTTTTTGGTTACTAAAATTAGAGTGTTGATTTTTTTTTTTCTTGAGACCTTTGGTAACTTGCCCTCTTTAAGATACTTTGTGAACTAAACCGTCACTATTCTCACAATTGTGTCACCTCAAACTACAAATATCCTCTATATTCAACTTGTTCTAATTCAGCTGCTTTTCTTATCTTCGTTTTCTTTAATGCCATTGCTGACCCTATTATGATGATAATGCGTGATGGCTCTACTGAATTTGATAATGAAAAAAGTTATGAAAACTTTTAAAGATTTTTTTTTCAATTTTCTTCTGTTTATTATTCTTCAATTTCCATTCTTTAAATATATACACGTAAAACTTCCTAAAACCTTAAAGGCATAACAACTATTCCAATAAAGTGGAATGACATTAAGATAACAACCTGTTCCCCTTATCCATTTAAATTTTATCTAAGCTCTGAATTGGGACAGTCATTGGAAAGCATTTTGAAAAACAAACTGAAATGCTAAAATGACCCTAGAAATCCCACTAAGACACCAAAGGACACCTCAAGATAGATAAAAGTCAGAAGAGTCCTGTCTATTATTTATGGTAAATCTCATGATAGCAAAGAACTAGAAACAAAGTAGGTTCCCATAAATTAGCAAATGCCTGAGTAAACTGAACTATGGATTTAATGGAATATTTTTGTGTCATAAGAAATGACTGTGAAGATTTAGGTGAAAAAAACAAAAGACAGTGTTTGCACAGGGAACGAAACCAGGGGAAAATTATAACAATGAAAATGGAAAAAATAAAAAGTAAAGGAATGTGGTGTAATCACAATCAGAAGAGCTGAAAACTTCATTGTAGAGGTAGGGGATGATCATGAATATAGAATAACACATACACACAGTCATAGTTAATATACTGGTAGTCTTGCTGCCTTTTTTTTTCTTTCTCCTTTAAAATATTTGTTATAATGGCAGGTTTGCCAGAGGAAGGATATATTCAAAAATTAATGTAACAAAAAAGAATTAGTTTTTTAAAATAATGTTTCAAAGTCTTGGCAGATATGCTTTTGGTTTGATTCCAAATATACCCAATTAAGTTAGAAAACATTAGTGAGAAAATGATTGTTGATTCTGCTGACCTGTGATAAATCTTTTCTTCAATGGTACCTGCAGTCAGGAGCCTATAAACAGTCACTTGTTTCTTCTGGCCTATTCTCCAAGCACGCTCTCGAGCCTATAAAGACAATATATCATCTCAACTGAAGCTTAAGTCAAAGATAGTAAGTAGTGTCCTTCCTCTCACTCTAAAGTTAAAACAACATTTGAGAGAAATAAACAGGTCTGTCACAAATAAAGATAGGCAACTTATAAAACCAAAACTGTTACATTATGACCTAAAACCTGCAATTCAGCAATTCAAAATTTTATCAAGCATATTCCATTATTTAAAATATAGCAAATATAGAAAAATCTTACATTAATGATGAATTTATTTGATTATATGAGTCAGGCAGAAGATATTTTCCTAAACATATATTAATTGTGCACAGCTCCCAAATTTCAGGAAATATTGCTATCCTCAAAGCTCAAATATAATTACTAGTACTCTACACTGAAGCAATCCAGTGGATAGAGTTAAGTATAATTAAATTATAAAAACACATACAGAAATCTGAGCAGACACAATTAATATCATATTTCTTATAAAGTTAACATAAAAATAAGCTCCTTATCTTTAATTTTTAACATAACAAACCTGCGTGTCTGTGCTGGGATTCCAATCAGGGTCATAGATAATAACTCTGTTTGCTCCTGTTAAGTTGACTCCTATTCCACCCACACGAGTGGTAAGAAGAAAGACAAATATGGAAGTGTCCTGTAGGCAAGAGATACATTTAATTTAATATTTAAATTTAAGGTTAGTCACAAATGTTAAATCTACTTTTTTTAACACTAGTTAATATCCTGCGGAATTCTGGCAATGAATACTGTAGCAATTGTGCTCTATTTTACTAACTGATAAGATCTCACCTCATTGAATCTCGTGATAAGAGGCTGTCTTGAAGCTATTGTAGTAGTTCCATCCATCTTGAGATAGGAATATTCTCGTGCTCTAAGAAATACTTCAAGTAGATGTAGCATCTGTAAGGGTATTAATGAAATAATATACAATAAATGCTTGTAGATATCTATGCATCTTATATCTTCCATTCAGAAGCTGCAAGGTAGACAAATATAACTTGTACAAGTAAAACTCGTACTGTGTTGAGAGACTTATTGCACTCTTTCAAAAAAGTTTGTTGATATTTTTAATTCTTACATCAACTCTTAATTTCCAAATATACTCTTCCATCCCTCTATTACTTACTAAATCAGCCCTCACAATAGAGAATAAAAAAAAAAGCATTCCATATCCATAAATCCTCTACCATCATAAAGAAGAGAGATAGTTATGCCCCAAGATATATAAAACAAAAGCATTCTTTCACTAATTATTTATTCTAGCCAGTTTAATAAAGAAAATTACATTTATTTTGGATGATCACCTCCCTTCTAGAGTTGTATTCACAGAAGTTAATCTTTAAGAATTATGAGTTTCTGATTTAGACCTTATATACTCACCTGTCTTGACTGAGAAAACAATAACACTCGATGACCTTGCTTGTGCCATATTTTTAGCAAAGATTCAACCACTATCATTTTTCCAGAGCGTTTCCAGTACCCAAACTGGTCAGCTTCCTCTAATTCATCATCTAGAATACCTTTTATAATCTTGGGACCTCCAGAGAAGAGATCAGGGTGATTGCATATTTTTCGTAATGCTACAAGTCCTGAAAAAACCTGAAAAAGAAATAAAATTCTCAAAGCAATACACTTCTTCATACTAGTGTTTTACAAGAAGCAAAAGCAGATAAGATATTAATATGCAGGAAATATTAAACACATTTCTCAGCATCAGCAGTCACTCTTTTCAACTCATGTACTTTTTCTTTATAAAACAATACCTAGTTTCTGTTACAAATTTTGTCAGATTTTATCTACTACTGCTTAATAGAGCCTCATTTCATTTCTGTGGTATCTTTATTCAGTTTACTGATGCTTGAGCATGCTATCTAGTGGTAAATGAGGGAAACTGCATCCTCTTTTCTAAAAGGGCCCTTGTAAAAAAACAATGGAATTGTTTTTAATACTTTTGCTTATTCCAACTGGGAGTGGAAGGGGATTAAGTTCAGAATTCCTTGGATATATTTAAGAGACTTGGGCCATGAAAATCACTTCCTTGTCCTACTCCCCAAAATCCAATATGGCAAAATAAAATGTATAGACAAAACAATACGGTACAGCAGGAAGAACAAAAGTCTAGAAATCAGGAGATCTCGGCTCATGTCCCAACTCTCATGTCATTGGCTCACTGTATGACTGTGGGAAAGTCATTTAATCTATAAGGTAAGGAAGCTGGGCTAAGTGATTTCTAGATGCTTCCTGCCATGAAAAGTTCTATACGTTACGTTTAGTGTATAATACATTAATTTTATATCAAATTTATGGCAATAACAAAACTGGATTCTTTATGTGCTATTTATAACTTATAGTACATTAAAGACAATGTCTTTCTTTGTCTCCCTCTCCCCAGCTGTCTGTGTGTTTTCTCTTATACAAAACAGGAATGAGGCTGAGCTGGATGCCTTCTGAAATCCCTTTCTAAATCAAGACTCTTATGATCTATTACATAGTTTTGGAAGAAGAACAATTTTATAACTTGAGAGTTAAAGGCATTCTGAAAAATTGATTATTTGGTTTATGATCTGTTGCTAATTATGTTTATAATACTTTGTGACAAAAATCACTTGCAATGTGAAAGTCTATTTGTTAAACAAGGCAGAAGAAACAAGTTCTGCCTGTAACATCTGTATATACTGCATGATTCAAGGCCCTAAATTATCTGGCTTTAGTCTTATCTCACACTCCTCCCCTTAATATGCTCTACTTTCTACACAAAATGGACTCCTCTCTATCCTTTGTTCATATACTGTCCTTTCTCACTTCCGTGAATTTGCTTAAACCATACACTATTTCTATTATGGACTGAAATATAATGATCCTCTTTGTAACTGGGGATACAAAGCTGAGGAAGAGGGGAAGACATGCATGAATAATTGTGATACAAGGGACAGGGAAAAAGAAGGCAAGGACAAGGTCTAAGTAAAATAAGAACAGCAACTAAAGAAGGAAGTGATTAATTTCTAGAGTTATCAGGACCGTCTTAATTGAGGAACTGTGAAAGATTTCAACAGATAAAGAGTTACAATTACATAAAAATGGAAAGATGGGAGAATTTTTATGACATTTCCAAAAAAATACAACTTACATTACATTAATAATAATAATAAAGGGTTTTGAATAATTTATGTTATTTAACCTATATAAGGAACTGAAACCAAAAATGTAATTCCTACTCCCCCAAACCAGGATATTCTTTATAAGCAAAAAAATGTATTAAGTAATGGGATCTTTATTTCATAATCTTTATTGAATGTAGCAGACAACATTACTAAAAAATATATTGAGAAAAGAAAGAAAATAATCACTACATGGAACTTTTTTTACTCAAGACACGAAGTCCACTAGTTCCATAATCCTGGTTACCACAATACCATCTGAGGAAGGAAGTCAGATTGGAAAGAGTCTTTGCATTTTTCTATTATCATCCAGTGTTTCTTGAAGACTAAAATGGAAGCATGGCCAAAGTGGATAGAGAGGCTGAGGTTCAGAATCAAAGGGTCTGGCTCAATCCTACTTGTAGGCTCAAAACCTACTTTCTTAGCTGACTTTGGGTCAAATCAGTTACTCCTCTCCAGACCCATTTCCTTTCTAAAATTTAAGGGTTCCTTTGAAGTCCTTTCCAACTAAATCTATGATCCTAAAAACAGGTGAAAGCATTTGTAGGATTCAATGTTTAAAAATTAATTTCAAAGCCTGGTAATTAATTTCCTTTTCCTCATTAGAAAAAAAAATAGGTGTAAAAGAATCAATCCCTTCTTTGAATATGCTTATTGTGCCAGGTGAAAAGATAAACCAAAACTGTCAGATGATTTGTCAGATACCTCTAATCCTGGATATGTATCATTATTTAAGCAAAAACGCTCTTAATATAGGAATTAGACTTTTCTGTCCCATCCCTTAAATATTTTGGATTGTATTGCAATGCAAAAATAATTGCATGCAAAATTCATTTTTACACTAATTTATACTAATTAGTACCTAAAGGACTTAAAACTTGTTATTATACTTAAACTTCAAAATTCATTAATTCCATCTACTGTGCCACCATAAGAACAAAAAGAACTGTTATCCAACAGTTTAAACATGAATCATCTCCAATATCTCAAAAAACTAGCAGTATTTGTGACTGAAATGATGAAAGCACTGCCTATAGTCATTTTTCTTTTTTAACAGATATTCCTAAATTTAAAAGATTTCTCACCTATAGTGAGAACTGAGACCAAACACACCCTAAATTGAAATAACCAAAATATAAGGATACCAGATTTTTCACCACAGCATCAAATACAATCTAGCAGAACACTCTAAGCTAAATCTGAATTTTAATGATACTTCTCTGATAATGGAACGTAACTAATAAATGGCTAAAGCATTAATAAATCACCAATGAGAATCTCTTCAGAATACTAAAATTCAAAATGAGAATGTACAACTAGAAAGACATGGACATATGTAAGATATTTCAGAAAATAAACAACAAATATGCAAATTATTTAGATATTTTTCTATTCTAACCAATGAATACTAAATAGAAACTAAGATAAAAACTACAAGAAAAGATGATAGCATTAAAACTTAAGAAATACAGATATGTTCAATCTAATTTTGGACAATTTTCTTCCCAGTATTCCCAGTAATGCTTGTCAAATAGAAAGTTTTTTCCCCCTTGTAATTTATGTGCTTAGGTATATCAAAGATTACCTTTTTAAGTTTAATTTGTATAATTCATCATCTTATCTTACTTTTCTATTTTTAAAGCCACACAAAAATATTTTGATCAGTTATCTAAAAATGCTTGTTCTCTACTTAAAAAAAACAAACCATAGTCCTTGATATTTTAGATCATTTTCCCCCCAAATGAGCAACATTTTGTCTAATCCAGTAAATGAACTATTTTGATTATTATGTCCCTTAATTTATAAATTAATTTATGTAATATCATTGTTTTTGCATGTTAAAGTCATAAGCACTTAACTAGCCCTCTAATTATAAAAATTCTTTATTTCTTTAAGGAGTATTTTATAATTTCATCTGTATATGTCTCAAGTATATTTTGGTTGATTAACTTACAGAAATTTTATAAATTTTGTATTTATTGTAGTTGTATTTCCTTTTCTATTTTTCCTCCTGGGTTTTTGTTTTATATATTCTGTAATTTAGAGAAAGAAAGAGAAAGAGAGAGAAGGAAAGAAAAAAAGAAATATAGACATGGAGTATTAAGGGCAGGAAGTTACCTTCTTTGTTCTCTTTTCTACTTCCTATTCAATATTTTGATTTCCTCTCCTCTTTGTCTCCTGGCATCCTTTAAGTTTCAACTGGACTCCCAACTATGGCAAAAAGTCTTTTTCAACTTTCCTTTACCTTAATACCATCTCTCTAACTCTATCTCTAATTTATCTTTTCTTGTTTGTACATAGCTGTTTGCAAGTTGTCTCCCCCAAAAGACTGTGAGGTCCTTGAGAGTAAGGACTTCATTTTTTTTTGCCTTTTTTCAGTATCTTTAGCAATAAGATACAATCAGGAGTTGGCTCACATTACTCACTGATAGCTGACTGGCTCTAAAAGTTACTAGAAAATGATTCCGCCTTTTCTTCTAAGAATCACACAAGAGTTCTGGCAACAAAAAGGTGATCCCACAAAGACAAGCCTTTTGTCATCAGGGCTCCTAACCACCAGTGTACAAGAGATCTTTTAAAATGCCCTTCTCTCAAGGAGAACATTATCTGAAGAGACTAAGGGAAAAACAGATTAAATAATGTAAAAATTAGTTGTAGCTCCAGAAAACCACTGATGTTAAATAAGTATTACAATCCATATTTTGAGAAGCAAGAGCCCAAAGAAACTAACTTCTTTAAAAAATTAAAATCTAACAGGAGATTGAGCAAGGGCCAGAATTAATATCTAAGTGTACACACTACATAGTCTTTTATACTCATGTATAAGAGGATAAATAGCAGTACTGAAAACCAACAAGCGTTTAACTGCCATTATTTTTACTTTTTCTTTCTAATATTATTCCTTATATGTACTAATACTAAAGTTTAAGTTCTGTTTTCCTTGCTATTGATTAATAAAAAGCATCTGCTTTACCAATTGCTACAATACATTTATCACTGGAAGGTAACACAATGGTTTAAACTGTGATGTTTTCCACTGAGCCAAATTATCATGGATTCATTCTAATATAAGAACCCACAATTACTATGGAATGAGTACAGGAAAGGAACAAAGTATTAACTGTTGCTTTACTTATGGCAGGTGCTATTTCTAGTTAAAACTGGTACTGAGTTTATTCAGAAAAGAAACTAAGGCAAAATCCCTATTGTGATGGCTAGTATTTCTCTTCTCTAAAAATTGATACTCTAGTTCCACTGTGTTAGTTTTGGTTGAGCTTATAATGATTGTATCAGTCAAGCTATTATAATAAACTCATTACTATTTAAAGTGCTTTGGGATTATGTGAAGTATGAAAGGTGTTATAGGAAACCAAATTCCATTTTACCTCATATCATTTTTATAACAGGATTCTCCTGAGAAGAGAATATCTATTAATCTCTGAGTCCTGAATTTTATGTTATTATTGAGAGAAGAATGACTTAATAATAGCAAGACTAGAGCAAATATTACTAAATTCTTTTTACATGTGGGGCATAATTTGGACTCCCTTTGGATGTAGAAATCAGTTGTTTTTTTTTTCTCTTGGGCCATTCACTACTTCAATGGTGTGATTTCTTCATCTAACCTGCATTTCTCCATTAAGAATGCTGTAGACTTCTTTGGAATCTATGAAGGTTTGATATACTTTACGTTGTTCATCTGTCAAGCGGCAAAATAAGACCTAAAAAAAAAAAAAAAAAAAAAAGAATAAATACAAATGAAAACTTTCAAATTGTCAAAGGAAAATGAAATTAAAAAACCAAGGGAGATTGCATTGGTGTAAGCAAAAATGTTTACAATTAAAAAAAAAAAAGACAACTTTAAAAGATTATGAACAATTTCCAAAATGTAAGTGATTGTTTTAGCTGCTTAGAAATGACTTTGAGGTACCACTACACCCTCTCAGATTGGCTAAGATGACAGGAAAAGATAATGATAAATGTTGGAAGGGATGTGGGAAAACTGGGCCACTAATACATTTGTTGGTGGAGTTATGAAATGATCCAATCATTCTAGAGAGCAATATGGAACTATGCTCAAAGGACTGTCAAAATGTGCATACCCTTTGATCCAGCGCATGCCACTACTGGATCTGTATCCCAAGGAAATCATAAAGGAGGGAAAAGGGCCCACATATGCAAAAATATTTGTAGCAGCCTTTTTTATGCGCTTTATGTTTTGAATTTATGTAGCAAAGAACTAGGAAATCAGTAGATGCCCATCAATTGGGGAATGACTGAACAAGTTGTGGTATAGGAAATTAATGGAATATTATTGTTCTATAAGAAATGATGAACAAGCTAATTTTAAAGAGGCCTGGAAAGAGTTACATGAACTGATGCTGAATGAAATAATAGAATCAGGAATACATTGTACATACTAATGGCAAGAATGTGCAATGATAACTATAAAAAGCTTGATTCTTCTCAGCGTTTCAGTGATACAAAGCAATCCCAAAAGACTTTGGACAGAAAATGCCCTCTGCATCCAGAAAAAGATCTAAGGAGACTGAATGTAGAATCAACACATTCACTTCTTTTTTTCTGTTTTTTTAATTTCTCCCATAGTTTTTCCCTTTTGCTCTGATTTTTCTCTCCCAACATCATTCATAAAGCAATATGTATTAAAAATAAACTTAGTACCAAAAAAGAAATGTCTTTAAATTTTAATAATTGATTTAGATTTTAAACTTATTAATTTTATAAAATTACATTCAATTAGATAACAGAAATAGACATTTTTTTAAAATTAGGCTGCCAAGACTGTACACTTAGACCAGGAAAAAAACTATACATGTTTAAATAGTTGACAAATAAAGCTGATAGCAGCAACTTTCACAAATTTTGGAGATGTCTCTTAAAATCACTTATTTCAAAAACTCTAAGATTATAATCAATATTTTTAATATAAATATAATATAAATGATTTTTAAAATCTTAGGCCTTCTTCAAAATCTTAATTCAAGCTTTATTGTAATTCTGATTATCCCAATCTCTACTAATTTCACCTTTCTTGGGACAAACATATGATGTTTCTCCACATAGCAGAACAATTTCACACTCTTCAATGATTGTAAAATAATTATTTTACAATCATTTGTATGATGTGTATTAATTCCCCCAATCAGATTCTAAGATCTTTGAGAGCATACTTTTCTTCATACTTTTTAACTGTAATTTCTCCCCTTTTCCTCTCCAGTTTCTTCTGATAACCTTAGGCTCCTATTCCTTCTTATTGGATCTCCCATCTTTTTTCCTTCTCAACTCTTTTTTTCTCATCTATTATTTTATTTTCAGCTTTTCTTGACATTTTCTACTTTTTTTTGCTCTTTCACAGTATTCTGTTCTTGCTACTTTCAAAAGCACATTTGTTTAAGTGTATTTGTGTCTATACAAATACTACTACAGGATTTAGTTTCTTTGAGAAAAGAGCCACAGTCCTTGAGCCTATTTGTGACTGTCTATCTTTATTGCCCCATCCTTCATCTTGCAGAGTAGCTTGGAGGAGGAAGCTTTAGATTATAGAATCTAGTTTTCTAAAATCTTGTTTACGGGACTTAAAATCATGTGATTTTTGTAAGAGGAAGAAAAATTAACAGAACCTCTTTGGGGTAAAGGGATAAGAGATGGCAACAAGGGCTACCAGCTGGTTGTGACTATCAGGCTACTCTTCTGGCTACAGAAGAAGGAAGAAGTGAGACAAACCTATGCATAATGAGCTGTAAACAGCAAAAGTTTATATGACTAGTTTTAAAATATGCAAAACTGGAATAACCCTTTTTACTTCAACCTAAAACTTCCAAAAAGAGTCTCTAACACATATAACTATTTATCTTCTAATAATTCTTCATGTCATCTTTTCATGCTTTACAATCCTTTCCAGTTCGCTAACAAAAGGTGTTTTCTTCTCCAAGCTTATTTGAGCTTAAAATATCTTTTCTTACATCCCTTTTGGCTTTTCATCTGATTTGTTGTTCTTAGAGAAACATCTCTTGGCCAGCTCCAGCTTTCCTGTTCAGTCATTTATTTTTAAGTTCCAACCCTCCTCTCCAAGTAGAACAATCTAATTCCTTTCTTTTACCATTTTCTCTACTCTGCCTCCAAGTATATTCTGAAAAAGCCACAAGCCATCAAGGAGTATGCTTTCACTTTCTGACGTTAGCCTTTCCCCATGTCCCACAAAGTTTTCCTCCTTTACTTCACCTTCTTACTTTTACGTTTTTCTTGAAGTTACTTCACCCCTCTCAGTTCTGGCTTATTCATTTTGGTAACGAATGAGTTTACTGAATTATATCAATTGCTAATTTTCCCAGCAACTTCTTTCAAGGGTAAAAAATTTTAAATACCCTTCATAGTTAATTTTCAATTTTATAGAGACAAATATTCATCTAGAGAACAGTGAACTCCTTGAGATATACTGAGATATAAGAATGAGTTATTTAGAGTAATCAAAGGCTAAATTATTTAGTAACATGTATTCATATTAGAGTTGAATGAAACATTCATATTTGACTTAGGAAGGTTTTATTTTTTAAAATGCTATAATATTTCAACCTTACAAACCTGTTCATTTTTATCTGGCAAAGAAAGGCTCATTTTTACATCTGACTTCATTCGACGCAGCAGATATGGGTTTATGGTATCTCGTAAAACACATGCACATTTATAAGCAGTTTTAACCTTTAATAAAGGAAAAATGGAAAGAAATTATTATTGTATATAGTGTAAGTAATATCACTACTCAAAAAATTGTTTTCAATAAAAATGATTAAGTCAACAATTCCAGAAAACTTATGTAATTATAAAATGGCACAATGATCCCCCTCACCAGACTTTCTCAAATTTAGGGTGATGTACAAATTAATATGTGTAAAGTCTTTTATTTAATTAACCACAAATGCATAGAAATAATGGCATCATTTATGCTCTATTATATTTTTGCATTTTACAAAAAGATTCTAAATCAAAGTTTGATATGGTTATAAAAGAAGTATTACAAGGGGAAAACTCCTTTTAAATTAATCTTTGCACATAATTTTATAATTGATCAAAAGCTAAAATACAACTGTCAATCTTCAAGATTGAAGATCAAAAGCTAACTCTAGTAGCAGGCTGCAGCCAGGGGAGTTACTCAGACAAGAAGATTACTGCCCACCTGAGACTGAAAATAAGTTAAAGAAAATCCCTGTGATCAGAGAGACAAAAAGCTACTCTGACCTTAAAGGGAGCATATGGTTCTATAATGGATCACAGCTACATTAGACAGGTATTAAATATAGATAATGGCTTAAAAAACACATAACCCAGAGAAAACCCCACCCACTCCTAATTCACTTAAAGCAAGGAATTCAATAAATTATTGATATAATTTTGAAAAATCTAAATTGGCTTTCTAGTTTAGTAAATTACCAGTCAATGGAAGAGAAAGAATCTCAACTGGAATTCAAGTACCTGAAGTACTTGGCTTTATAATTCAAGATAATGGAAAAACTTCAAAGTAAACATGAAAAAAATCATATAAAAGAAAATACTTATAATGCAATTCCAAGAAAAGTTCATACATCCTTTACTACTTATCCTATTTTTTAACTAGGGAAAAAATAACTAATGCCAAAGTTTCCAAATTAATAGGGAATCTGTATTTTTGTCTCTTCATTCAATATATCATTCATTTGTTGATGAGGATTTTACGCTAAAAAATAAGTCTCAATATGTCTTAGTTGCTGTAAACAATATGTCAATCGTGAAAGTGATGACTTCTGTAAATTTAGTTTCTTTTAGTTTCTCCAGATATATAAAGCATAAATGATAAATAAGCATGATTTCAATTATATTTTCTATGTGATGTAGTATTAAGAGCACTAAACAAAAAAAAGATGAACTTAGTTTCAGTCCACTTAACAGAACCTTGAACAGATCATTAAGCTTCTGTGACTAAGTTCCTTCATCTGTCAAATAAGAACCTAATGAAGATGTTCTCTCAAGTTTTTTCTATATCTAAAATTCTATAACTCGGTATCTTCTTTAAAAAGGTGTTGATAGTGCATCAAGAGCTCATAAAACAAGTTCTCAAAGATGAACTACTTATTTTAAAAACCAGACCTGAAAATACTGGAATTATATATTTTTAATTATTCAAATAGTTCTCTAGCTAGTTCTCTAAACAGAAGTCTTTATTCCACTTTTTTTGGGGGGAGGTATATAATCTTCTTCCCATTTCTGTTCCTTTTCAATATTTGATGAGACCATTAAGGATAATTCAGTTTCCATTAAGGAGAAACAGGTATTCTCCAAGAAAGGAATATAGTAAAGAGAAGCAACACAGATTCAGGAAGTCCGGAGTTCAAATCCCATCTCTGACACATTCTAGCCAGGGGAACCTGGGCAAAGGCATTAAACCCATAAGTGCCCCTCAGCAACTCTATAAAATTCTAAAATGTCCAAAAAGCACCAATCTGCATTTGTTGAGGAAGCTTCTCTTCAGGAATTCTCCAAGGCCAATGAAACAGACAAGTCCCTATCTGTTGTGCTCCCCATATGGAGAGTCAGCCTCAAGTAGGGAAATAGTACTAGTAGTTAGGGATACCCTGAAATATCCCACTGAGATATTAAAAAGTCTTGAGTTCAAGTACTGCCTCTGATACTCGTACTGACTCTGTTCATTGCCCAGTCACTCTTTGATCCTTTATTGACAAATAAGTTGCAGATTTCAATGAAGGAAATATAAGTGACTGAGACTTTCCTACACTGCCAAAGTAACAAATCCAATGCCTCCCTTGACAATCCCAATTCACTCCACTTCTCAAGCAAATATAATTATTTTAGGTTTTCTTTTTCTTAATATTTAAATGGAGTTTTAAATACTCATTTTGAATTAAAAAACCTATGATACTAAAAAAATTTCATTATTTTTATCTAATGCCAATTCAAAGGCTTAATTTTATGTTATCCCTCCTCTGATTATTTAAAGTGGCAAAATCCCATTTTAAATATTAAAATCTTTGACTGTAAAATACCAATATAAAGCAAATTAGAATATATGCTTCCCACCACCAAGAAAAACTACCTTCTTTAACTTAACAGCTAAAAACTATAAATATTTGTTAGCCAAATAACTTACCTGTACAGGAGAAGCATTTGAATACCCTCCCATGGTAATTGGAACAGAAAATTGTTCCATGAACACTGGCAATGTCCCCAATTTTCCCGGGAAGACAAAGTCAAAGAGAGACCATAATTCTTTGAGGTTATTTTGCATAGGAGAGCCAGATAAAATAATCCGATGAGGAGTACGAAACTGTTTTTTTTTAAAGACAAAAATAGTTGAATTAAAGAAAATATAATTTCATTTTCCTAAAGTTATGTTTTAATATACAAGAAGATAATTTCCCAAAGAATATTTCCACATACTAAATCTATGCCACTGAATATCAACTTGGGTTTTTCCGCTACTGTATTTAAAGATTTTCAAATTAACAAAAAGGTAAGAAAATAAAAAGGATAAGGCTCTCATTTTAGTTCTAATAATTATAATAATTTAAGCTAAATGAAATTCAAAGTTAGACTGGAAACTGAGTGGATGCCCATCAGTTGGGAAATGGCTGAACAATATAGTATATGAATGTTAGGGAATGTTATTGTTCTAAAAGAAATGATGAGCAGACTAATCTCAAAAAAAGCACAGAAAGACTTGCATGAACTGATGCTAAGTGAAATGAGCAGATCAAGATCATCATATACAGCAACAAGATTATGTGATAATTAACTGAGACAGACTTGACTCTTTTCATCAATGATGTGATTCAAGGCAACTCCAAAAAACTAGGGATGAACAGAACTATCTGCATCCAAAGAGAGAACTATGAAGACTGAATATGGATGAAAATATAGTATTTTCACCTTTTTTGTTGTTTTCTGGCTTGTGGTTTTTTTTCTTTCTCATGTTGTTTCCCTTTTTGATCTGGTTTTTCTTGTGCAATATGAAAATTTTTTTTTTGTTTGGGGGGCTAAGGCAATTGGGTTAAGTGACTTGCCTAGGGAAGTGCTAAGTGTCTGAGGCCACATTTGAATTCAGGTCTTCCTGACTTCCAGGCTGGTGCTCTATCCACTGCACAACCTAGTTGCCCCTCAAATGTGGAAATATATTTGGAAGAATTGCATTTGTTTACCTATACTGGATTATTTGCTCTCTAGGAGAAAGGAGAGGAAGAAAAATTTAGAACACAAGGTTTTATAAGGGTGAATGTTGAAAACTATCTTTGCATTTTGAAAAACAAAAAGCTTTTACCAAAAAAAGAGCCTGAAAGTTAGATTTGCTCATTCTACAACTGAAGAGCAAATATAGTAATAATATGGTTTTTAAAACATATCCAGCATTTTCTTTTCTTTTCTTTCCTTCCTTCCTTCCTTCCTTCCTTCCTTCCTTCCTTCCTTCCTTCCTTCCTTCCTTCCTTCCTTCCTTCCTTCCTTCCTTTCTTTTTTGCTGAGGCAGTTGGGATTAAGTGACTTGCTCAGGGTCACACAGCTAGAAAATGTGAAGTGTCTGAGGCCAGATTTGAACTCAGGTCCTCCTGACTTCAGGGCTGGTGCTCCATCTACTGTACCACTTAGTTGCCCCAATATCCAGCATTTTCGATTCATTATACAAAGATACATGGAAAAATCTTTAGTGAGTCAGGTCTAACTTATCACCAATAACTTACAAAGTTAAGTGACAGACTAAGTGTATATATTTAAGAGAGAGAGAGAGAGTGTGTGTGTATGTGTGTGTGTGTGTGTGTGTGTGTGTGTGTGTGTGTGTATAATTGTAGCAAATGTGAATAAGAGCCTGAGAGTCTCACTGAATGCACAAAAAACTAAAACTACAAAAAAGCCTTTTGAGGGAGTACATGCTCCCTGAATTTATGTCAAGAAATCACAAAGGATGAGAAGATTTGAGCACACTCTGTTCTATACAAATGACATAAATACCTAATCCACATGTATAATTTTATAAAATCAATAAAGCATTTGAAGTATAATATGAAAGCATGGGAAAGATTCTGCTATCTGGCAGAACATCAGCCAAAGTGGTTGAGTTTTGAATGAATCATAATGCATCTCCATGCCTGAAGTCAGGAAAATCTGAATTCAAATCCAGTCTCATACTTGCTAGCTATGTGATCTTGGATAAGTCACTTAACTCTATTTGCCTCAGTTTCCTCATTTATAAAATGAACTGAAAAAGGAAATGGCAAACCACTTCAATATCTTTGCCAAGAAAACCTCATATGGGGTGACAAAGTGTTGGATAGGTCTGAAACAATGAACAATAAATGTGAAATACCCTTTATTCCATTTTAAAGGGCTATACCTGTTTGCAAGCAAGTGTAACTGCAGCATTTGGGTTTCGGATTTTATGTCCCTCATCCAGGATCACATAATGCCAATCATGATTATTAATACTATCTTGCATCAGTCGGATGTAGGAATATGAAGTAATCAAAATTCCATGACATCTTGCAATTTCTCGAATAAGTGTCACCTAAAATAGCAATAAAATGTTCCTGTAAATTTATTAGCAGGAGCTATAATAAGCAAGAATGGTCTTTCATTCTAAAGGATTCCAAAATACTTCTTGTTTTGTGCATTTAGCATATTACTTATGTGTTTATTAGTAGGGACAATTTATTCAATACTTATTTTATCATAGAACCAACATTGCCCCATGGATCAACAATTAAAATGAGATCAATATAACCATAAAAATCTTAAGATAAACAATAGAAAACTTTTCACATGCTATCACAAAAGTTTCCAACTCTTCAAAATGTTCTTTGCTTTTAACCTCACTGCATTTAAGGAAACAATGCCAGGCAAAAGAGAATTATTAAAAAAATAACTGCAAGTTTCCAGAAAGACTTCAAAGCCCCAAATAGTCAGAAGAGGGAAATTGTATCAAGTCATTTCAATTCAAGAAACATGATCAGCTGGACTCAGTCCTGCAGTAAAACTTGCCCCAAAATTTGCCCTGTCTTTTCTATTTTATGGTCTTTCCCACCCCAATCCCCAACTCTCAAGTGAAAAGGTAAAAGGTAAAAATTACCTAAGCAGAGATCCCAAAATAACAATTACACTTCAATTATACTTCCTCGCACAAATGTAGGATGTATTTATAGTTCTGATCCCTACATTCAGTTCAGACCTGTTTATATCTTTTGGATACAGTTCAAAGTCAAGTTCATCTGTCTGTGGTAGAAAACAATGTATGTTAACACAAAAGATACTTATATCATTCAAGTAACAAACATTTATTAGGTGCCTACTATGTGCCAGGAATGTAAAGGCAAAAATGAAATAGCCCCTGCCCTCAAAGAACTTACATTTTATCAGGGAAGACAACATATACAAACACAAGTATATACAAAAGAGATGAAGGTTAGTAGAGGGAAGAGAGACAACAGAAATTCTAGAAGTGGGAAATGACAACTAGGAAAGGCCTCTTGCAGATCAGAAGGAGGCCAGGGAAACTAAAAGATGAAGGAGAAAAGAGAGTGTCAGTAAAAAGGCAAATGTAAGGTTAAAGGAATGGGAAACAATCCAATCGAGCTCTAATGTAGAGATCTCGTAGTGCAGGAAAGTATAAGAACATTGAAGAAGGGCCAGGAAGGAGTTGAGTTATGAAGAGCTTTTTAAAAAACAGAAACTGTTATTGATATCTCATTAACACTTAAATTTCCTCCACTATCCTCTTCTTCCCCTTCCCAGAGAGTGATCCCACGTAACAGAATTTTTTTTTTAAAGAAAAAATATTAAGAGAAAGATGAGGGAGAAAAATCTGAAAATATATGCTATGCTCTATTTCCATGACATTCCTATTTTTGAAAAGCAGTGGGTATCTTCCAAGATCCTGACTTTGAAGTCATGCTTTTTACAGGGAAAAAATGCTTTTTTCCCTGTAATTTTCTAATATTCATTTCTTTTTATTCTCTTTAACATTTTTTATTCTAAATTCAAAATTCTCTCCTCCCACCAAACTCTTCCCAAACCATTGAGAAGGAAAACAATGAAACCCTTATAATGTATGTGAAGCATGCAAAATTTATTTCCATATTAATCATGTTTCATCCCCCCCCCATGAAAAAGCAAGAAAATAAAGTTTAATATGCTTCAATATGCACCTAGAGTTCGTCTGTTTTCTCCCTAGAGATAGACAGCATTCTTCATCAGGAGTTTCTTGGAATTCTCTTGGATCATTCATTACAAATCAGGGTAGCTAAGTCTTTCATAATTCATCAATATTCACAATATTTCTGTTACTATTTACAATGACCTGGTGCTACTTACTTCACTGTGCATGAATTCATATAGGTCTTGTCTTTTCTTATCATTTTTTACAACTAATAGTATTCTCTCACAATCATATATTACAATTTATTCAACTAAGTTGAATTCCCTAACTGAGAAACATCTCTTCAATTTTCAATCCTTTGCCACCATAAAAAGAGCTGCTATAAATATTTTGAACACACAAATAGGTTCTTTCCTTCCTTGTCCTTTGATCTCTTTAAGATATAGACTTATTAGTGGTATTACTGGGTCAGAGAGCATGTTCAGTTTGATAGTCCTTTGGGTAAAGTTCTAAATTATTCTCCAGAATGGCCGGACCATTTCACAATTCCAAAAGTGACTTAGTGCCTGTTTTCCCACATCTCCTCCCATTTCATTTTCCTTTTCTGTCATGTTAGCCATTCTAATAGGTGTGGGCAGAGATATGAGTGGAGAGAATGGGAATGGATACAACAGATAGTATGGAGGAAGAACCGAATCTTGTCCTTTCTATTTTCATAATCCTTCCTTGTAAACCTCCTCTTATCTTCATACTGATAAGCCTCCAGTTCAGGCCTTCATCATCTCTCAATCAGATTAGCGCACAGCCTGCTAATTAGTCTCCTTCCTTTAGGTTTCTTTCTCTCCATTCCTTTACCAGCAACCAATATTTCAGACTTATTTTTTAGATTTCTAACTATTTGTGACACCTCACAATAACAATTGTCATTTTCAGTAGACAGATGAGAAAAGTGATATAATGAAGTTCTAAGACTGATTTAAGATCATAAAATAAAACCAAAAGATATTATTTGTTTGTGTTAAGTGGACAAAATATGTAATTTAACTTCATAGTTTCCTTTTTAAAATATTTTTACCCTGGTATTCCCAATTATCTCCCTCATTTCCATTTCTCCCTCATCACAGAACTCACAACACAGACCAAAAAAGCCCAGCTTTTAATACATCCAACAACTTCTTTAATTTCCAGAAGACAAAGAAATGCCCTAAGTTGCTCACCAACTCTTAATTTCTCAATCCAGACTTTCATGGTTTTTGGTTCTCATTTCTACCAAAGCATTTGGAAAGAGACAATGGTTCTTATAAATCATTATGGCAGGTTTGGGCAATAGGGTAGATGAAACATAAGGAAAATAAAGGGCTTCCATATGAAATTTTCTACCTACAACATTTCCAAACTGATGAAATAGCAATGTATGTGTACCCAAAGCTATAAGATGAGTATCTCTTAAACTGTTTTCATGATTCAAATAATGTAAGAGACAAAATCAGAATTCAGATATACACATACAAGTAATACTGGGAAATGATGTTGCCTCTCAATAGGTTCATAATCATTCATTCATTTCTAGATGACTTTATGATAAATTCCTCAGCATTGGCTTTTGAGAAATATGTATTTTCCCATTATAATCACAAGGAAATCCAACAAATAGGCAAAACTAAATTGACATTTCCTTCCCTTCCCTTTCTTGCCCTTCCTAAAAAGCAAGATAAACATTGCTCTTAGTTAAAACACTGCCTCTAAGGGCATTAACTACATTTTGGAGTGGAAACACATCACGTTTCACCTGATTCAATATCCATATTCTCCAATAGTATGGAACTACAGTCTCAACAATAGTATATTGCCACAGACATCTCTATCCAAACACTTAAGACAAATCATCTCGGGCGATTTCAAATTAAAAGCTTGTAAAATATGTAACCTCTCCTAGTTTTTGCAATTAATAGGGTACGTCTGCAATTAGCCTGACTTACTGAATGCAGTACCGTTGTCATTAAAAGATGTCTTGTGAAAGCGCTGCTGTTATTATGGAGGCTCAGGAGACCAATCCCTCCTAGAGGGCAAACAGTGGACTGGTAGAAAACAACAGCCATAAATCACATTGTCAGGTAGCAGAGAGAACAGGAGTGAAACATCGGCACATGAAGGCCATTCACTGTAAACACAGCACAGCAGCTTCCCAGTCAGGATTTACTGAACCTGTAATTAATTAAAATTTCCTTCAAGCTAAATCTTTAATAAACAAGGATTTGTGCTGACAATGAAGAAAAAAAGTCTCCAGTAACACAATTTTAACAATAATATAACAAAAATATAAACACACCATTTCCCATTTATCTTATCAGGTGTACATTTACTCTTATCTAAAGTAATGTAAGACAAGCAACACTATGCTATACTATCATTAGTTGGCATGGAACATGTTTATTTTGCTTTGTTTTAGTGCTTAGCTTATTTTAGGGAATGAGACTCTTTTGGATGTGAATTTGCTCACTTTTAGCCTACTTTCACTATAACCTCTTATAAGGTTCTAAAAAAATTATATCTTTTATGTTCTAGTACCTGAATCTGTAACAAAAACATGGTAATACCTCAAGATAGTCATTAATAGTTGACTATATTCCACTGATTTTAAGTTCAAATAGTTGTAAATTTTAATGACAATTGTTATTCACAAATGTTTGACATTAAAATCCTTATAAGGCACTAAAAAAAAATCTTGTCAACTATTTTTTAATAAAAATGGCTTTTTTCATCAATATTTTCACTTTCATAATTAACGATTAAAACTAAGTCATCTATAAATTAAAATTGACATCCTTTGTTCCTACTTCTCTATGTATAAAGAGTTTCAGAAAATTACTTTTGTTTTATTGAGGTTAAAACGGGCATCTTTTCTAATATAACTTCAGTTATATACAGTATCAACTCAATTAGTAGAGCAGAACATAAATGGAGGTAATACAAAATAAAAACACAACAGTAAAACAATTTAGGATCTAATGAATAATTTTGAAAAGAGTATGGGAATGAATTTAGATATTTCTTGTTTCTCTGATACTTGCCCACAATATGGTCTCTTTTTTTAAGTCTTCATGATGAACGAGAGAGCAACAATGTAGATTAAGAAACAAAACAGAATCTGTTTAATGAAAAAGAACAAATAATTTTGTATAAAAGAAATTTTTGTAGAGAACTTTTCTTTAGTCTCTTTCCCAATCCTACATGTTACAGCCAGCTAAATAATGTCAAGTTGAAACAATGAGAGAGAAAATAATAAGATGTTTGTATGCATAAGTAGAAAGCTCAAGTGAGTAATGTGACCAAGTAAAGACAGTCCACTGGGTGATAGGTTTGGTCAGCAACACATAGTAGTTAGAAATAAATGAAGTATAATGATAATTTATAAAGGAAAAATAAATGCACACAAATACATTTTACATGTAAAGTATATGAAAATTTATACAATACACATATGTATATAGAGACACATATCTACATATACTTCGATTAAAAAACAGCACAAGAGATTTACATGCCAGTAAAAGAAAGGAATAGAATAATATGATTATGTCCTTGCCCCTAACATGAAAAAAAAATCAGAAATTTACTGCATTTCTAAATGGATTATAGGTTGTCAAAAAGTATATAATTTTAATACTACTGATTTTGAAAGAAGTCATGTATGAATGTGTATATGAAACACTGCTTTCACATGTGCAAATGCTAGATGGATCTGCTTTACTTCTTTGAATAAATGAGCCTCATTTATGTGCAAATAATCAGCAGCTCAATTCAAAAGGCTAAGTCAATATTTTGGAATGAAACAATGGCAAAGAGATTATAAAAGAAAAATGTGTAAATTCAACTAAAAAGTAAAAGTTTCTAAAATGGCTGTTTAAGAATGATATTGTTAGAAAAATATAAATGACAAATCCTTATAGCATCTTTTCTGGATACTCACTCTCTTCTCCCTAGGTTTTTGTGACACTATTGAATAATGATTCTTTTCCTCTAACCAATCCATCAGTAATCTTTTGCAAGATCATCATTCAAATCCTTGCTCCTAAATACCCTATGAATTGAGTCTTGACCTCTTCTGTCTCTAAACTATTTCTTTGAATATCATCAGTCTCATGAATTCCAATATTATCTATATATAGGTGACTCCAAATATACATATTCAGCCTTCATTTCACCTGAAATCTCTAACTGCCTGCCATCAGTTTTGAATAATGTGTCATAGACACTTCAAAATCAATATATCCTAAGCAGAAACTGTCTCGGTCTTTCAATCACCTGTAAGTAATCCATGCTAATAAACTCTGAAATTTTCCTTATTTAAACAAAATTTATCGTCACCACATATGTACCTCTACCTTACAATTCCAAACTGTGTGCTCTATTCTCACCACAACCTCCAAGCCCTCCATTTTTCAATTCTTTTCTAGGTCATGCCCTAAAATGATTACACCAGTGTGTCAAATTCAAATAGAAAAATAGGCCATTAAACCATTTATAAGGAACCCTATGAGTACACATATTAACATCATATTTTATTGCATTTTCATTTTTTGTTGTTAAATATTTTCAATTTACATTTTAATTTGATTTGGACCTTACTCAAGAGTGTTGTTGCCTGTGGACCAAATACTTGACATATCTAGAATACCCTTTTTTCCTTTCCTCATCTCGACTCCATTGGTGAAACCAGTTCAATTCTGCACTGTCATCTCCTGGCCCCTTATCCTGTTACCTATGTCAAGCCTGTCTTGAATTACTCTAATCAACTGCTATCTTCACTCCTATGCACATGCTGCTGGAGAAAATAATCACAAAGCAGTGTTGATGGGGTCCATTGTAAGTTTATAAGTCACAAAATCTTTACTGGGTTCTCCTTGCACCAAAACATTTCCTTTACAAGTCTGAATAATTCAACATACCATCCACCATAACTTATTATTCAAACCTTTTCATCCCAATTCACACCTCCCAGAGCTGCCCACTTTTTCTCAGCTGCAAATCTTAGGACTACATGGAGGTAATTTGTTGAGACCCCCCTTTTAGTCCCTTACTCATTCCACATCACTTTCTCCTCCTTATTCCATCTCACACAAAGAGGTAGCCCTTCTCCTTGTCAAGATAAGCTCTGCCTACATGCATTTTATTCCATCTCCTCCAGTAGACTGCCCCCTCTATTACTCCCTCACTCTCAAAAATTCTCTATTTCTCCCTATCTATTGGTTCTCTACTGCTTAGAAACATGCTTATTTTGCGTCCCCATTCCCCTCAAACCTCATCTGTTCTGTCTATCCTTACTAGTGTCCTACATCTCTCTTCCCTTTTTGCAGCTAACCTCCCTAAAAAGATCATCTGTAAATGATGAGTACACTTCCTTTCCTCTCTCTCCTGAATTCTCTGTACTTTGGCTTCCAAACTTATTATTCAGCTTAAATTGCTCTTTTCAATGTTACCACTTGCCAACTTAATAGACTCTTCCCAGACCTCATTCTTCTTGACTAATCTGTGGCCTCTGACACTGCTGAGGACCTTCTCTTTTTTTTTTTCCTCTAGGTTTTGGGGATACTGCTCTCTCCTGCCTCTCCTTTTCCCTTATCTGACTGCTCCTTCTGTCTTCTTTGCTGAGTCTTCAAACTGCATCTGCTAAAACAGAATATACAGCCAAGACGATGCTCCATTCTCTACTTTTTCCATACTATTTTATTTGGTGAACTCATTAGCTCTCATGGATTTATTAATGCATTCTCAGAACTATTTTTCTAACTTTAATCTCTCTCCCATTCGCCTGCCTCCTATCTCTGACTGCCTATTAGACATCTCAAACTGAATGTTCCATAGACATCTAATATAGTTACATCAACATGTCTAAAATGAAATGTAATACCAAGTCCCCAAATTTTCCTCTTCCTAATCTCCCAATTATTGTTGAGATTACCACCATCCACCCAAAATGAAAGAAAGAAAAGAAGAGGAAGGGTTAGGGAAAGGAGCTGAGAAGTCCCACAGACACAAAAAAATTGTCCAGAATACTTTCAAGTGAATTTTAAAAAGAACTGAATTTTTTGGTGGGTTTTTTTAAACAAACCTCATTTCCATTTTGAAACTAAATTAATTCTATTAATAAACTAAATGTCAATAAGGCAGATGTAATAGAGGAAAAAGTTAACAAAACTTAGTGAAAATACTGGATTTTATTGGTATATTTCTCAATATGGCAAAATGTTAAAGGATTTTTTTCACTGAATATCTGCCCCTCAAGAATTTATAAATTCATATAGGTGTACTTAATGCAAAAAAAAAAAAAAAACTTCATAAAGAGCACATATTCTGGAAATGTTACTTGAAAATGTTTAATTACATAACCATTTTTATTAAATTAAGACTTATTTGTAATCCAATACTTTTTTAATGATAGCTATTTAAAAAACCACAAATGGGTACAGTCTGACCAAAGGACTAGACAGTTTAGGCTTCAAAGGACAAAATGCAATTAAAAAGCAAGAATATAATAGAGCCAGTGCTCTATCGTAATTCTCAATGTAGTAGATTGATTTTTTTTTCAATAACTGAACAAAGGTGTTTATTGCAGACATTTCAATCAACAAAGTACACAGTATCTTATTCAAATGCTATTTCTAGAGGCCCGATTTTGTTAACAAAAGCAAATTTAATAATTCAAAAAGCATTTTAATGCACTTGTGTACAAGATATTAGGTATAAAAAGTTAAAAATTAAGTAGTTCCCAAAATTAAGAAATTCATATCCTATTTGGATTATACATCTACTCAGATCAATACAAAGAAATCTCAGTAGGGTGTAAGGAAGCACTAACAATAGGAGGTAATTAGAGGAGGTGACATCTGAGCTAATCACTGAAGGAAGGTGGGAGTTAGAATAGGTGAAGGTTAGGAGCGAAGCATATCAGGCATGAAGGGCAATATGTTAAAAAGCACAGATAAGATAGAATGCTATGTACAAGAGGTCAGCAAGTAGGCCAGTCTGGTGGAGTATGCAATGTTGGAGGGAGTATATATAATGTGAAATAATTACAGAATCAGATAAGCTAATACAAGATGGCAAAGGATTTTAAATGCCAAGCAAAAAAGAGTTGTCTTTTATGCTGGAGGTAGCAAGAAGCCACTGAAGATTCTTCCTCAGAAAGCTACACGGTCAAACCTGTGCTTTTAGAAAGATCATTTTGGCCATGCAGAGGAAGATGCAAAGGAGAGGGGAGATTCTGGGACCAGGAAGACCAATTACACAACTATTAACAATTGCTCAAACAAAAGATGACAAGGGTTCGGAACTGTTACAATACAGGTAGAATGAAGATGGTGATGGGTAAGAGAGCTACTGTAGAAGGAGAACGAATGAAACATTAAAATCAATTAGATGGGAGGATGGGGACAAAACAATGAAAGTTACAGGTGGGGGACTAGACGGATTGGGGTATTCTCTCCAGAAACAGGGAAGACAGAAGAAAGGTCAAGTTTAAAGAAAAAGATAAGTTTTATTTTTAATATGTTGAATTCAAGTTCCCTCTATGATACTCAGATGGAGATATCTACTAGGTAGTTGATAGGCAATTGAAACTAATAAGAGAGATGAGTGTGGCATTGATTTGGGATTAATCTTCCCACAATGATACTTCAACCCAAGGGAGATAATGACAGCACCAAGAGAAAAAGATAAGAGAGTGAAGGGGGAAAAAAGATTTTCCAGAACAAAGTCTTGAGGGTAAAATCAGACTTAGAGCTGAAAGATGGATGACACTGCAGCAAAGTATACAGAAGAATACTTGGACGGGGAGAGCAGGAAAGTGCAATATAATGATAACTCATAGAAGAATGAAGGAATGATGGAGGAACTAAATTCTTACTATATACTAGATATACCAGGCACTAAGTACTAGGGATGCAAAAAAAGAAAGGAAGGCAGTTTCTATCATCAAGGAGGAAATATTTTGTTGAAATTCAGTGTAACTCATTAAACATTGTGAGCTCCTGGAGAGTAGGTATTATTTTATTTTATTTTATTTTATTTTTGTTTTTTGCATCCCCATCACTTAGCAAAGTAGGCACTTAATAAATGCTGAATGAATGAATGACTTTAAATCAAGCCAGCCACTCCATCACTCAACTAGCTCATTGGTTACAATAGACACATTAAAAATATCCCCCAAAAGTATTGGTACCAATAACAAGGTCAATTTTAAGGCAATTTGAAAATATCAGTTTCTCTAAGGATCATAATATAGAAATATAAAATACAAGAGTAAAAATTTAGAATATATATTTATTTAAAAACATCTAAATGAAAGAAAAGTTAGAAGTAAAGTCAAAGGATTTAAAATGATACTGATATCAATATTACCTTTTTGTTTGCATATGATCCAGTTTCATGTAAAATTGCAACTCTAAATGGAGGCCACCAAGTGTGAAATTCTCTCACCCACTGATGCATTACTGTTGTTGGACACACAATTACAGTTGGACCCAATCCCTCAAATCTGTAATAAAAACATTCGATCAGAAAATACTGCTATGAAATAAAGACAACAGAAATTTGGTGTTTAATTAAAAACAAACCCAACAGGTTAAGTTAAAAAAAAATTAACCATGGAAATTGACTGTGACTTTCTTTAATGAAAAACAAAAAAAATCTACTGGTTCATCCCTACATGAGGAAAGGGAAATATCAACAATTCCTATAACTGAACAATTAATAGATATAGGTATCAATGTAGAACCAAAAATGAATAAAGCTCTTCTTTAAAGTAGAAACTTTAAACTTTTTTCTATGGTATGGAACTCTCTTAGACACAAAATATGTGTTATAATGAGTAAAAATACAAACAAATAAAAAATACTTGACAAAAACCTTTTTTTCTTATTTCATTACATAAATGCAACAATGGTTCAGTCGTTTTTCAATTTTGTCTGACTTTCCATGACCCCATTTGGGGTTTTCTTGGCAGAAACTATAGTTTACCATTCCCCTTTCCATCTCAGTTGGCAGATGAGGACACTAAGGCAGACAGGGTGAAGTAATTTGCTCAGGGTCACACAGCTAGTGAGTGTCTGAGGCCAGATTTGAAGATGAGCCTTGCTGACTGCAGGCCCAAAGCTATACCCACTATAGCTGCACAAAATGATAGTGGGAATTTATTAAAGTACTTTAAATCTCACAAAGTATCTCTACACACAGGATTTCATTTGATTTTCACATCCCCTGAAAAGAAGGTATTACTATGATTATTGCCATTATCCCTAGATGAGAAAATTAAGTTTCAAGGGACAAACTGGTCATAGAGATTCTGTGAGAGAATGGATTCAAAGATTCTCCTGATCCTAAATCCAGCATCTCTTTCTGTACTACACTGCCACTAAATAATATGGTAGACTCTAAATAACTGGATTTTCTAGATGCCTGAAATTCACTGCCTTCCAACAATAATTCAGGAAACAATAAGTGCTTATAACTTGCACGTTATTTCGTTAGACACTTGGGACACACAGTTCCTTTCCTCAAGTACCTTACATTCCACTGAAAAGATTCAATTTTTATATGTAACTTCTGTATATGTAACAAAATAACTTCTGGAGACCTTTGGGACTCAGGAGAGATCTGTAGGAAATGGCATCTGAACTGGACCTCGAATGAAGCTAGGATACTAAGCACTCTACAGAGAGCTTAGAGGCAAAATATGAGGAGAGAGAGCATTCCAAGAACAGAAGCATATTGTAAAAAGGCATAGAAAGGAAAGGGCAGATTTGCAACAACCCAAGAAGTCTAAACAAGGGTTAAAAAAAAAAAAAAAGATCCAGGATGACGATCATTTGTTAATAATAACACATCTACAAAAATTTTCTTTAACAAGGGGAATCTGCCTTACAGATATGGTAGCGATAGCCTTTGAAAAATGTATGGAGAAATTAGTATGGCAGAAATTAGGCAAGGACCCATACTTAACACCACATACCAAGATAAGATCAAAATGGGTCCATGACCTAGGCATAAAGAACGAGATTATAAATACATTAGAGGAACATAGGATAGTTTATCTCTCAGACTTGTGGAAGAGAAAGAAATTTGTGACCAAAGATGAACTAGAGACCATTACCGATCACAAAATAGAAAATTTTGATTATATCAAATTAAAAAGCCTTTGTACAAACAGAACAAATGCAAACAAGATTAGTAGAGAAGCAACAAACTGGGAAAACATCTTTACAATTAAAGGTTCTGATAAAGGCCTCATTTCCAAAATATATAGAGAACTGACTCAAATTTATAAAAAATCAAGCCATTCTCCAATTGATAAATGGTCAAAGGATATGAACAGACAATTTTCAGATGAAGAAATTGAAACTATTACCACTCACATGAAAGAGTGTTCCAAATCACTATTGATCAGAGAAATGCAAATTAAGACAACTCTGAGATATCACTACACACCTGTCAGATTGGCTAAGATGACAGGAAAAAATAATGATGAATGTTGGAGGGGATGCGGGAAAACGGGGACACTGATGCATTGTTGGAGTTGTGAACGAATCCAGCCATTCTGGAGAGCAATCTGGAATTATGCCCAAAAAGTTATCAAACTGTGCATACCCTTTGATCCAGCAGTGTTTCTATTGGGCTTATACCCCAAAGAGATACTAAAAAAGGGAAAGGGACCTGTATGTGCCAAAATGTTTGTAGCAGCCCTGTTTGTAGTGGCTAGAAACTGGAAAATGAATGGATGCCCATCAATTGGAGAATGGCTGGGTAAATTGTGGTATATGAATGTTATGGAATATTATTGCTCTGTAAGGAATGACCAGCAGGATGAATACAGAGAGGCTTGGAGAGACCTACATGGACTGATGCTAAGTGAGATGAGCAGAACCAGGAGATCATTATACACTTTGACAACGATATTGTATGAGGATGTATTCTGATGGAAGTGGATTTCTCTGACAAAGAGACTTAACTGAGTTTCATTGGATAAATGATGGACAGAAACAGCTACACCCAAAGAAGGAATACTGGGAAATCAATGTGAACTATTTGATTTTTGATTTTCTTCCTGAGTTATTTTTACCTTCTGAATCCAATTCTCCCTGTGCAGCGGGAGAACTGTTCGGTTCTGCAAATGTGTATTGTATCTAGGATATACTGCAACATATTTAACATATATAGGACTGCCTGCCATCTTGGGGGGGGGGGGGAGGGAGGGAGGGGAAAAAACAAAACATAAGTGATTGCAAGGGATAATGCTGTGTAAAAATTATCCTGGCATGGATTCTGTCAATACAAAGTTATTATTAAATAAAATTAAATTAAAAAAAATGTATGGAGACAGAAAATCAAGTTTAAGAACAACTAGTATTCCAAAAATACATAAAAAGCAGATATGTAAAATAAAACTGCAAAAATAGATGGGAGCAGATTGAAAAGAGCTTTAAGTGCCATGAGGAAGAGGATACTTTATTATAGCAACAGGGAAATCAAATCTGCCTTCAGAAGACTATTTCTCAACTATTATGGAGGACATAGTGAGATAGAAGAGAATGAGAAGAGAGATCAAAAGATGATCAGCAAAAAATGAGGAGTTGGGTAATAAATGACGAAGGTGGGGCAGCTGGACAGAGCAATGGGGAGAAGCCTGGGGTCAGAAGAAGCCTCAGACACTTGACACTTCCTAGTTGTGTGATCCTGGGATTAAGGCCCTTAACCCCAACCAGGAGTTGGGGTCTTTGTCACCAGGAACAACGCAGCAGCAGAGATGCATGTGTGGGCCAGCAACATGGTGGCCATATGAGAAGAGAGAAAGGGATAGACATGACAGCTAAGTGAGGCAGACTCAGCTACTGCCAGAGGTGTGAGATGAGGAAGAGGGGGAAGACAAGGATGGTGACCAGGACCGGGTTGGGGAAACGTGATGCTTTTTGAGCATGCTGAGATGGAAATGACCAGAAGGCCCGGAAGGAGTCCTGGGTTGGGGTGGATGAAGCCCTGGCAGGCTGATGAGAACCCGCTCAGAAGCAGAGAAGAGGGCCCTCAAGAGAATCCTGGGGAAGGCAAGGATATGACAAAAAATGAAAAAAACACGCCCTTCCTCACTCAAAGAGAAGTTTTCTCCTCACAGAACAAATGGCTGCAGGTTAGATGAACCCACTGGAGTTAACTGCTCAGCCAGTGCCACTGCCATAGACCCTTGTGGATCACATGACAATGCGAAAGTGATAGGGGAGAGAATCGGGGGCTCTACCAACACCCCCATGCACGGGTACTTTTGTACTGAGAGGAGGGATGCGAACAGTTATCTTTCATATGGTTCTGGGGACAGCGATTCTCTCCCACCAACCTTGCTAGGTCTACATTGGATTTCCATCAAAAGATGATCTGTTCGGCTCTCCTCTCCCAAACAATGATGAAGTGTAACATGACTAATGTCGATGCAATTCCTCAAAAGTTCCCTGAATTTAAAACCTACTTTCAAATAAACACATGTACATTTTTGAGGCTTTAAACCAATCTTTTTACATCTAGATTCTATAATTAAATAACTATAAATGATTCAGCTTTTAGAACGTCAATTAAAAAACTCTAGTAAAGGATCTCCAGCTTTGGATTGTTATTTTTTCTGTACTCTCAGTATTATGAGAAAACTGAGATATTGTAATTGAGTCCCATTAAGATGAAGTAGCTGGACCCTGGAAACAGGAAGAGAGGCCACTAATAAGCACATGCTATAAAATGAGCCACCATTTCCAATTCCTAACATCAACACGCTAAAAGATAGAAAATTATCTCAATACATTTTGGTGACTAGCAGCAATTCTGATCAGATTTAATAGCTTTTATTTAATCTTTGCCTGTCACTGATTGCCTACTGAATCTATGCCTCAGTCTCTTTACCTACATGCTAGAAATGATGTCTACTACCTGTATTTTGCCAAGTCTTTTAAAAAATTAATTTGAGGAAGTAAGTCATGTATTCAAATCATAGTAATGATCCTACCAGAAATGATCTGAAAGTGCATCAAAAATCTGGGCTACTATATTAGGAAAAAAAATTTACTAAGTGACATCCAATAGCCTGAAACAGTTAACACCAATTTTAAACTCATTTAAAAAAGATAACATCCTGACTGGCAAAAAAGTTTTTAATTTTTTGTTTTGTTTTACTATACATATGTTTCTCCTTTTTGATACAATATTTCTTTTTTTTAAGACCACCAACTGCTGAAGCTCACTTTTTTTCCAAATCATACTAAAGATGAGATATATGTAACTTTTTTTATTTCACTGGATTTGTTACCTTTAGTCTATAAAAATACACACAAGGAAATATGCATTAGCTTTTTGATATCCTATGAAGTAGAACTTAGCAATACCATTATACTTAGTTTCTTTTTTCTTTAAATCTTGAACATGAAGTAGTTATCCAGCATCACAGGACAAAGGCAGGTATAAATTATTTTTCTTTTGTAATTTTCCATGGCAACATGGGCACATTTAAGGGGACTGTGCTCCTGAGTATATCTCCATTCATAAATAGCCCAGTTGTTTGGGTGATATATAACCACATTCACTGAAGCCATTTCCACCGATACTATTTTAATAAAGATGATCTGGGCTATAATCCAATATGCCATGCTATTTCATTATGGAACAGAGGATATGAGCATTGATAGTTAATTGATTACAGCTGCTCCTCATTATTAGTACTGACTTCAGCTACTGATAGAATTGCTTCTACTCAAGAGAAAACATGTTTTAATTTTTATATCCAAACAGCACTGTAGGGAAGACTTTAGGTTTCTTAGGCCCAAAAGATCAGATCCATACAAGTTCTTTAATGTTGGAAGAAAAAAACAAAAATTCAAAAATCACTATATGGAGTATTTACAGAAATTAAGTCATCAAAAAAGTCTCACTGAAGTACACAAGCCAGTGGAAGTACTAATTCTGAATAAAACATTCAATTGTATAATGCTAAATTACTATCAGTTATGGAAGAGAAGGCACCAAACACCAAATTTTCAGTAGTTTATAAACAGTCCTTTCAATTTTTTCCCCCACTGATTTTATATGAAACGCAAATTTATGATTAAAACTTCAAAGGAAATCCATTTCATATCAGTCAAATATAGATACTCTTTTACTCATGTGAGAAGCCAATTACTAAAAAAAGTGATCTAATTTAGATTACCGAGTTTCATAATGGAATGTTTTATCACAATTTAATCTATCACCACTTTTGTCTATATTAGCTGTCTTTCAATTATATTTTTTAAAAACAAATTCTTCATGGCCTATTTATTAGATTATAAAAATAGTCTATTTCAGTATATAGGATAATAGTTATTTGATTTCTATATTCTATCCAAATGAACATAATTCCTCTTAGATAATATTGATCACCTATTTTCGGATTCTCTTGAGATGAGCTTTTAAAGTGTCAATTTTCATGTAATTCTTTAAAGATAAAAATAAAATTAAAATAAGAATATTCTCCATTATTACGATTTACCCAGCAGAATAGATAATAGGAATAGAAGGAGTAAAAGATAACCAGATAAATAGCAGTTTTCCAAAGAAAACAGACCTACAAATATTGTTATATTGCATACTAGTCATAAAAGAAACTCTGGATAGCTGCTTCCAATTTCCTAATCCAAGTCTCCAACTTTCCCCATGAATAGACTTTATACTTCCTGTAGTGCACACCTGGTGTTTTGCCAGAACAAATATTTTAATGTAAAATTTAATAAATGGAACTAAAGGTATTATATCTAATTTAAAATTCCATATTGTGTAAACTATTGATATTAATGTAATTGAGTTTGTAAACAATCCATTTGTGGAAGCTAACCTTAGACACTGTATTGACCCAAAATATCTAGTGGGGCTCATCTGCAAAATGAAGCATCAATGCCTGGAATTCATTAAAAGTGTTACATGTTTAATTTCTCCTGCCCTACAGCTCCATTGTCTCGTAAAAATTTTCCTTTGATGTCCCCCACTAAAAGAATTAAAGGAATATTGTAATTGAAATGTCATCAATAATTCACAAGACCCTCCTCCACCAGCAATACATCTGATGAAATATTAATTGAGCTCCACAGACTGACAGTCTGCAGAGGAGCACTTGCCTGTAATTTGAACCACGAGTCCTGATCTTGCTGTAGCTCAGACCTGCCAAGAAGGCAATTATCTGGATGGTCTTGCCCAATCCCATCTCATCTCCCAGAATTCCTCCTGCCTGCTGGCAGTGCAATTCCCACAGCCACCTAACACCTGTCTGCTGGTACCTATAACAACATGCACCAACAAGAAAAAAGAAAAAGGCAAATGTTTGATAATACTGATCATAACAGAAAGTACTCATGAATTAATCATTTGGCAAGATTCTAGTACCAGTTACAGAAACATGTTGGATGTGTTTTACATGAGTGCTGTATTTATAAGGTCATATATTATTGATGCACTTAGCCATAATATGTCACAAATTTGTTCTTTACAGAATACTAAAACATTTCTAATTAAACTGACAGACATGATAATTAGGAACTACTTTCATTTTTTTTTTTTTTTTAATGTTAGGTCTAACTTGGTGAGTTGCCTGCTAAGAGATGAAGCTTATTATCACTATCTAACTTCAAGATATTTTTTTATATGGAAAGTTACATAAAAATTTTAAATAAGGAAACAGTATTCTTATTTTCTCTCAGGCTAATAAAAGACCAAGATAGGCTATATTGATAATGCTTATTTGCCATATATTCAAATAGAAATTCAGTTAAGTGAAATAATATTTTTCAATAAGAAAAATTAAATGAAAATCATTAATAATTTTGAGCATTAGATAGGGTTTCAACAAATGGAATATGGTAAATAATTATCAGGAGTAAATTTATTCTGACACTATTATCAGGCTTAGAAGAGAACAGAGAAGATAATTTAAAGACCTGCAATAATTTTAAATGAAAAGTAAGCACTATATGAA
The DNA here is from genome assembly GCF_016432865.1 of Antechinus flavipes. NCBI lineage: Eukaryota > Metazoa > Chordata > Mammalia > Dasyuromorphia > Dasyuridae > Antechinus > Antechinus flavipes. Next base: position 617,852,067 of record NC_067399.1, on the reverse strand, counting down.
GTCAAAACCTTGAAGATTAATTTGGTGAAAGGCCTTTTATGTTTAAAAGCAAGATTTTATTAAGTATATTACAGAGTGCAACAGTATCAAAAATTCTGGCTCATTTTTAGAGTTGGTACAGATAATAGAGGAAAAAGAAATATGTTTTCTGGTGAAAGGATATGGTCTATTTTCCTCTGCAAATACTGAATAAATACAAAAAATACAAAGAACAAAATTAAGAAAAAGTTGAAAGTAAAAACAAAATCTAAAAATAAATCCACTAAAACAAAAAGGTTAAGCTTTTTTAGACTTATTAGCAAAATAACTGAACATTTCTTTATAAACAGGAATTTCCTAGTTTCTATAGTTTTTGCTATTCATTACCATTATGCCTACTTGAAATCTGACACTAAACTTAAGTCTGAATCACAGTTTTAATTTATGTCATATTCCTGCCAATGAAATTTACCATGAACTTTTATTTCCCCTTTTATTTTAGATATAAGTAACAAAATTCTGATATCAGCATTGTGACTATGAAATAAGGAAAGGCTTTTATTAGAAAAACTACTTCTCATTAAGTTTGCTGGCAAAAAAACAAGTTACTTGGGATGGCAAGTAACCTGATAAACATGATTAGATTTCACAATAAAAACAATAAAATCAAAATAGATAACAATTTAGAGAGAATACATATAAAAATTCTCCTCAGAAAACAAAAAGCAAATTTCATTTAATGTATGTTAGACTATCTACAAAACCAAAAAAAGGGGAGGGGGATCAAAATCATAACAAATTACATGTCAATTGACTGCCCAAATTTTTTAAAGAACATATGTCAAAAATAAGGCATGGTATACAAAGCATCATGACTCTACCACTGTGCAATCTCAGACATTACTTAACTTCCTCAAGTTTCAGTCTCATCTATAGAACAGAATGATGAAGTCAGACCATCTAATATCTACTTCTATCTACATGTTTTATCTTATCAGGAAAACAAAACACCTGATCTGGCTGGCTGTGCTTGAAATGACAGTTAAAAAAATTTAACATTTTACTAAGCAACCATAATATATTGAGGCCCTTAACATACATCTTTATATACAGGAAAGAATATCATAAGGATAATGTGAAAGAACTGTTCTACAGTTTTAAAGGCAGGAGTAAGCTTAGATTACATAAAAGCAATTTCAGCTATTATTAATTAAAACTGTGAAACTGTAATATCTTTTATATCATGGCACGTTGTTATTTGTTTCTGAAATGGCCATAAAAGTACATTTTACAATCACTGCAAAAGAAATGAAAGATATTTATAACACTATAGAAAATAAGGCAAAAATATAGCAAGTGACTATTCTGATATTTGTCTTTGATTAGCTACCTAATTTGTGAATTTGTAGTAGATTCTACTATATCACAATGAGGTTTTAATTATCTTTCACAAATTTCAATCACTAGAGGTCAACTATAAATTACTTGCACAACATTTTTATACTAACCTGGGATAAAGTATTTAATTTTAAAATAAGATATGTTTTTACTGGGGCTGGAAGGACATTTAGAAGATGAAACTTTGACCTTTCAATGTTGAATCATATCAATAAATGACTACAGATCCAATTTTCAACACAAATCTTTAAAATTTAAATATATGGTTGAAATTATTAACTACTCTACTACACTAATTGTTGAAACATTTAGTAGAGGGATTATTCTACTCTGAACTCCTTTCCCCTGTGTATTGCACTATGCTCTGTTAATTTAATTCCAATACAGTAAAGTTGAATACAGTAAAAGTACATTTACAGTTTAAAATTCAATTAGCTTGGCTAAAACTTAATTATACAAGAGAAATGAGAAATTTATCAGCTTCATTAATTCTTTCCCTTGCTAGACAAAAAATATAGAAGGTTTATTATGTTTATAAAATATTTAAAATTCCATATTTTCAGAAGTAAAACAGATTCAAGGACTATACAATTAAACTAATGAGAAAATATTTGTATTGACTGCCACAGGAGCCACATTCTAACTTACTTAGAAAGTAAAATTAACTACGAACCATATTTTTTAAATATTGACATTTAAATCAAAATAATCATTCACTTGATTCTTCTGATTTTATGACAGAGGACATTTAGGATTTTATGACAGAGGACATTACACAACTAGGGACATTATACAAATAGGGACTATTTTCCATTAGTCAGGTTACTATGATTTTTGTTGGTGGCAAATTTTTTTCTCTTGTTTTCTTTTAGGTTCTAATTTTATCAGTACTATTTATTTGTACTTTGCTTTTGTTTTTAAATTATATTATTGGGGCTAAATTAAGAGAACATTTTAGATGAGAAGACTATTGCTGTCAACAAGTTATTCCTTTATCTTTCCACAGCTGACATTTTGTGGTCAATGAACAAGCCATCATCTCTCAAAAGTAAAAAATTCTTAGTTTTCGAATGCATTAAAATTTAAAATTCTAGTTCTATTTCTTCTCCTAACAACTTTAGCTACTTTTTTTGTTGAATGAGGGTAAAAGACTCATTCATCTTCTCTTTTTTCATACTCCCATTCCAAAACAACTACTCAGATCAAGAAGAAATAACAGACAATATGATTACAGATGTATGGAAGTAAGGAGTGGAACTATATCAATGCCTATTAATAGTAAGCAGACATCTTGACAGAATGATTGTCAGTTAAATCTCCACGAAAAATTAATTTTTAACTGTCTCAGAGTTTTTTCTTGAAAAAAATCAACTTTTGCTACAAATAATATCCAAGAATTAAAGGTACAAATGTGTTACTGCTTCAACTTTCAATCAAAGTACAATTAGAAAGGCTATCTAAAGTAGTTCGTGAAGAAAATCTCAGGGGGTGATGATAGTGAATATTTCTTTAGTATTTGCATTAATCATCTAAGAATTACAGTTGCAATAGAATTGGGGTCAATACCATTGTCCTATGTTCCTTGAGGCACAGTCGATCAAACTTTGGTCAATGAAATTTTAAGCAATTTCAGGCACCACCTTAATCCTAAAGACATCATCTCTCCTATTAGGAAAGTATTCAGATAAAGCTTTGAGAACCTCAAAGTACGGTTTCACATGCAGAAAAATGATTTTGTAAATTTTATTTTAATACTAAATCCTTGAAAGGCTATAGCTACAAAGAAATTCAACTTAAGAAATTTGAGATTTAGTTCCTTGGACCAAGGGAAAAAACTTTTCACTGATAGCTGCTTCATATTGCCATTAGCTTCTGAACCAGATCTGTGCAAATTCATCAGCTAACAAACAAATTCAATATTCACTTTAGTCAATTCATTATCATCTAATTTTAATGAATAGCATTTGGCATAAATTTAGATTTGACTGTGTTTATATTTGTAACAAACTGCTATAAATGGCTTTGGAGACCACAGGTAACTACTATGGTATTCTTTAAATATTTATTTGTATATATTAGTCTGATGATACAATATAAATAAAGAACCATATAAAACATACTTAAAAAGCTTTTTGAACAAAAAACCTGGCATTCTAAAACCTTCTTCAAATTCAGCATCACTTTCCTCAGATTCTTCTTCAGCTTTTCTACGTTGTTCTTTGTCTTCCAACCTCTGTTTATTCCACCTCCTACCGTGCAAGGAGAAAAAATATGTTTCAATGAGTATAGTTACCAAAAGTACATCTAAAGCCAGATGTATTTATACAATAATTATGTCAAAAACTAAGAAATTAGATCATGAAAGAAAAAGCTTCAAAATTTCACAGTTGCCATCATTACCTAAAACACTGAATTCAGGAGAAAAAACAAAACAAATCTCTCTTTACACTCATTGCTTCTGTCTCAAATCAATTCTTACCTTACCTTACCAGTATTTTCAATATGATTTCATTCAACTGGGAAAAATAATTCCTCCTATTTCAAGGATTAAATAGAAGAATTTCTCTAATAGTTCCTAAGACAAATTAATTTAAAATTTTTGTTTTGTTTATAGAAAATGTGAAGTGCTCCTACAAATAATATGGCCATAAAAATCTATGTAATTATGCATCTCCAAAATATAAGCCACTATAACATTATAGTGCAATATTTACTCTCTGCCACCAAAAAGTCATTTTAATCATGTTTGATCTGTGCTTTCTATTTCTGTATCTGGCCTACCTACACTATAAAAATTTAAGTACTATATTACTTTGTAAAGTAAATATATAATCAAAATAAATTAATTGTAGGTTCATATACTGTTAAAACAATTGAGGAGACAATTATTTAATTTAGAAACACTACTTTCACCCAAAACTACTGAACTTAAATAAAAATAAGTTCCTTGAATAAAGTATTATTTTTTTAAAAACATTTTATAAACATATTTTGTTTCCACATCAAATTCATTTCCAAATATATCTTTCACTGAAACCAACTCTCCCCAAAATCTTTGCTTTATTCGGAGTGTCATTCCTTATAAAAAAAGACAAGAGAAGAAAAAGATAGTTCAGAAAAATTTACCACCACATCTACCAAGACTGACAGTATATTCCCATCCTCCCCTAAAATGCAGGGGAACTGCAAAAAAGGAAAAAGTGTATTTTTTCATCTCTTTTCTAGAGTAAACTTGGTCTTTAAACTATGCAACATTCAGTTTTGTTTTATTTTGTTTTTTTCCAATTACAATGTATGATTACAATTGTAGTCATACATTGTTTTTTTTTAAATGGGTTCTGCTTACCTCATTTTTGTACTTTTATATCAATCTTCCTTTGCTTCCCTGTAGTCTTCCTATTCAATCCTTTCTTACAATGCAGTAATATTCCATGACACTAATTTAAACACAATTTGTTTGACCATTCTCCATTTAGATGTAATTTACTTTGTTTCTAGTTCTTTGTTGTTACAAAAAGTGCTGCCAAAAGTATTTTGGTATATATGAAACTTTTCTTTGAGTTCAATGGGGTATATGATAGGCAGGGGATTCTTTCAGTCAAAATATGGATATTTTATTCCCTTTCTTAATCTAATTTTAAAAAGCTTTCTAGAATGGCAAGATCAATTCACGGCTTACTATTAATTATTCCCCTTTTTGTGCCCTCTTTGCAAATTTGCCAAATTTAAGATGAACTCTCAGCAACTTAAATTTGTTATATTGTTAATAATTTTGCAGCACTCTTTTATATGGTTACTACTTTGCAATTCAGTTTAGAATTCTTCAACTATTCAGAATCTAACCAATTTGAAATTTCAGAAAAAACACTGTATTTTTTAATCTTAAGAAGAAAATTAAATGTACTAATAATTTAAAATTATGAAACATGGCAAGGTCCTTTTGCATGCAACAATTATTTAGCAAAACAGCTTTTCTATCAACATGACCACAGAAGCAACTTTTCAACTAAAAATTAAAAATTTTGGGATATTCACAAAACACTGAAGTTTTTTTCTTTTATACATTTTTAAAGTCAAAAGCCCATTTCCTCAGCACATAATTGAAAAAAAGAGTGAAAGCTTTTAGTCTCACCAACTGAGGCTAGACTTATGACTAAAATAAAGAAATAGAAAGTTGACTTTATTTTTGTAAAAACAGATTTAATAAGAAAATAGGTAGAATACTAAAATCCACCCAATTGACAATGGGAGAACAAGATAGAATAGTTGAATAAAAATAAAGAAAGTGTAATTTAAATATATTTTTATGGAGACATACTATAAACTTCCCAACAGATGGAAAATATGAATGATGCTTTCCTAATACAGATTACAAAGCCCAAATAAAGGGAAAACATAAAGCTGACACAAAACAAACAGTAATAGGGACTTTAAAATCAAGATGCTATTTTCTTAATGGATATTTCTGCTAAAAGCTGAGCATTTCAAAGACTTTATGTGAAAATTTAAGTTGTCCAAAACTAGCAAAAGAAAAATGGGAAAAGTGAAAGGCAAAAAAGAATGGAATTGCTATTTTAAACTTAATTTCAAGTCTAAAGAAAAAACTTCTCAGATTTATTAATTAAGCATTTGTCCTTCCTAAAGTTTAAAATGACAAGAAAAGATAATGTTAGATATAGTGAAAATTAGTTAAAGACTTCTAAGTCTTTAAGAAATCAGGTTTCAAAAAATTCAACAACAAAAATCTATGTGCTGTCCAGTTCTAAAACAATACAAGTACAAGTTAATATAAAGGAAGACTCTAACAAACAAAATTCTGTCTATGCAATCACAAATTTTTCCTAATGAGGAAGAAAAAAGGAAGCACATCATAAGAAAGTAATGGGCCAGTAGAGGAGTTTTTGATTAAGCTTAGATTCTTTTAATGTCTGGTACAGAAGTTGGAGGGAAGTACACAATTAAAAATAAATCAAGGACCAAAAAAAGAACAAAACTCCAAGAATCACACAATTGAAGTTCAAAATGAGTTATGAATAGTTATAAATGATGACAAAAAGTGCTTTTAAACTTTGTTCTGAGCAAGAAGAAACCACATGCAAGATGAAGAGAGGTATAACATAATTGTTGATTCTGTTGTAACATTTTGTAAAAAATACAGATTTGTACAATTCTGTCTACATTTTCAGTGCCATACCAATCAAACTACTAAGAATCTTTATAGAGCTAGAAAAAAATTAGTAACAAGTCATTTGGAAGGTCAAAAGGTCAAGAATTTCAAGGGAATTTTTAAAAAATGCAAATGAAGCTAGTTTAGCTATACTGGACTTAAAACTATATTATAAAACAGTGATCATTAAAACCATTTGGTACTGGCTAAGAAATAGAATAGGTTAGGTTCACAAGTCATAATAGTCAATGGCTATAGTAATCTAGTATTTGATAAACCCAAAGACTTCAGCTTCTGGGATAAAAACTCACTATTTGATCAAAATTGCTGGAAAACTGGAAAATAATATGGCAGAAATTAGACACTGACCAACACCTAACATCCTATCCAAGATAAGTCAAAATGGGTTCATGATTTAGACATAAAGATGATTTTATAAGCAAAGAGGGAGAAAAGGGGATAACTTCACCTCTCAGATCTGTGAAGAAAGAAGGAATTTATGGCCAAAAAAGAATTAGAGAATATTATGAAATGCAAAATAGATAATTTTTATTATATTAAATTTAAAAGGTTTTGTACAAACAAAACCAATGCAGCCAAAGTTAGAAGGGAAGCAGAAAACGGGGGGAGGGGGAGAGGGAGGGGGAGGAGAAATTTTATATCTAAGGTTTCTGATAGACTCATTAAGAATACAAGCATTTTCCAATTGATAAAGGGTCAAAGGATATGAACAAAAAATTTTAGATGAAGAAATTAAAATCATTTCTAGTCATATGAAAAATTTTTCTAAATTATTAATGATAAATGTTAGAGGAAATGTGGGAAAACTGAGGCTATTTTCTGTTAAAGTAAAAAAAAAAAAAAAAAAAAAAAAAACAGAATCAAAATGAATGCCCAAAGGCTGAAAAACAGTTGAAAAAAACTTTTAAATTATGTAATAAAATATTATTGTACCATAGGAAAAAGTGAATATGAGGAAATGAGAGAAACTTGAGTAGACCTATATGAACTGAAATAGTTAGAAAAGCTAAATCAAAAGAAGATACATTGACCATAAAAATAAAGGAAGACATCAGTAGATAACCTTGTAATTCAAATTAATGTCATGACCTATAATGATTACAGTCGACTAATGGAAATCTCTTTTTCCAGAAGAATGTTGAAAGATTATGGACAAGAACACTACAAACAGTGCCAGACAAAGGCAACATGTATATTTTGCCTATTTTTGCTACAAGGATCAACTCTACTTGGGAAATGACAGTCATATATAAGAGGAAAAACATTAATAAACATTAAAAACAAAAATTCATCATAGTCATGTCTTTCAAGTGTTTTCTGTGTCTTATATTTTGCACTGCAAAACAGGATGGTCTGACATACAAGCTTACCCTGGGGGAAATACACACATCAGAGGGAGAATACATCTACATAGACAAAGATAGTGAAGAAGCACCTGAATTCCAAGCCACAATATCTTGTAATGACAGGTCATCCTGTTCTTTATACCTCCTCACATAGTATCAGCTTCTGCATAGCAATATCACAAGAAACAAACTTGATATACGTTTCAGAACTATTTCCCTGTGACTTGACTACCACACTTTTGTTGCTATGCTTACAAGACTATAGTAAAGGAACTTATATTTATTTATATCTTCTAGTTATCTGGCACATAGCTCAAAAAAAAAATTGCTAGCTGATTTTAGGGGTTTTTTCCCTCCTTGATGTGGAGTTAAGGCTCCTAGAACCTTTATTTGAGGCCAGGAAATTGGAAATAGCAGTGCTTACAAACCAGCATTCTCAGTCATCATTCAAGAAAGCAAACTGTATGATAAGATGTGACCTGGCAACAAATGGCTCTTGCAAGGGCCACACCTACATCTACTGAAGACCTAGAAAATAAGTTCTTATCATCAAAGTCCTCAGCACTGTCAAAATAGCTCAACATCAGAAACTAGTAAGATTTTATCAATGGAAATGACTTTAAATAAGAAGCATTACCATCTGCTTTGCCACTGTACTCTAAGAACACTGGGACCTTTGCATACAACTTGTAGCTAAAGCCTTCCAGGGCCTGTTTCTCTCATTTAAATGTGAGCTCCTTGAGAGCTGAGGCTGTCTTGCTTTTCTTACATCTCAGCATTTGGCACAGTTCTGAACACAATAAGTGTTTAAAAATGCCTTATTCATTCACTCCTTCATTCATAAAACACCATTCTGTAAATTATAAATTATTCCAAAACATCACTATACCAGTAAAAATACTGAGTACTGCAAATTAGATACTTACCTTAATTTTAAAATTCTGCAATAAAAAGTTTCTACATATATAAAAGAACATAGTTTTATTCATAATTGCAAATGCATCTTTTTATTGGAGAAAACAGGAACAGGGAGGCTCAGTAAGCTGTCTACATAGAGAGAGCAGACACCAAAGCCAAGATCAGAATCCAAACTATCGAGTGGCCAAAAAATTAGAAATGGAATTAGAAATGTCTCAATTAAGTTACTTTATCCAAGAAACAACAAAGAGCAAATATAAAGAATCAGTAACATAAGCAGGCTGAGTTATATTTTGTTTAAATTAGGGAAAGAAACATACAAAAATATCTTCCCACCCTAGTGGTAAAAAAAAAAAAAAAAAGAAATCACATAATAGTCACAGCTGCAACCAAATAAAATGAAGGAGGCATGTTGTTCATTGGCAGCTTTTCAAACTACACAGACTACTATCATATTCAGTCCACCCTCCAAATCTATTGGCATCCTTCTACAAGGAAACTTAGCAATAAAATTAAAATACTGATCAAGAAAGAAAATTTGGTATGAACAGTGAGCATATTCCCTGGTTTCCCAAAAATACTTAAAGCAAAGTTACTAGGCCCCTAACTGGTTTCACAAAAAATAATTCATCACAAACAAGTAACTCTGACCAAGGGAAAAAATACTAACACCACATATAGCATAAATAGTTTAACTGCAGAAGTAGTCCCTTGCAGTTGTACTGTATTGATACATTTTGTCAGTGCCAATAGTTAAAAAGAGTAAAAGTAGTTGCTTCATTTTGCAGCAAATTTTCCCCTATTTAGTACATATTCAAGAATATATAAGCATAACAAGAGTGGGGGGGAGACAAAGATGGCAAATACACACACACACACACACACACACACACACACACACACACCAATGACAGTTCAACCATTTTCAAAGAGCACTTATAAAATGTACACTGACAGTTTGCTAACCCATTTGGCTTTTAGTCTACCTTTTGTTATGTTCTATCCCTCCTTTTGGTTGAAAAAAACAAAAAACAAAACCCTTAACAAGATGTATGTCGCTTTAAGGATCTCATGCAGAAAAGGCCAACTGCATCTACAAACTAGACATGACCAATTACAAAGAAAAATTTGATTAGGGATTTTTTTTTTCTAAGGGAATGTTAATTTTTTAAAAGTGCTACTGGTCGAGCCTTCAAAATTTTGTTGGAGCAAGATATATGCAAACTGGACAATCTGCTTCCAATTAAGTAGTCATCTTGGCTAGAATCCTCCTCCTTTTGTTTTTTGATCACCCCAAAGGAACATGTTCTTTAAAAAAAAAACAAAAAACTTATTTTTCAGGAATATACTCATAACAGTCTCATAGAGTCAGAAGATAAGTAATTTAGTCATTTTTCTCCCACAATCTCAAATTGTTTTCCAAAATGGTTCTGTTCACAGCCTCTCCCCCTCCCAACAATATTAAAACTCAACTGAAGTCCTATGTTCAATAATAATTGTGTTTTATAAATAACTTTTGTGTTCTCAAAGGCTATGCTTGTCCAGAGTAAGTTGTAACATGTTCAACCAAGCCAGAAAGGCTTCTGATGTCATCATGACCCCCCTTAGCTAAATCTAAAAAGGAATCACCAAAAAGGTGGCTATCAGTAATATCAGCCTGGACCCACTTTGTATGCACATACCAATGGTTAGTGAAAATAATGCATCCAAGAATTAGTCATATTATTCAACTGTGCACTAGAAGTTACATTTATATGTAAAATACAGCAATTCCAGCCAAATGGAAATATGCAATGAAAAATATTAAAACTAAATCTTTAAAATTTGTTTTAACAGAAAAGGATAAGGCTACTTTGAATCTAGCCCCTTCTCCAGTTCTAAATCAATTTATCTAATTATTCTTAGTGTTGGCTTCTATCCTTCTTTCCTATACAAATAGGATGATATACATTACCAAATATTTTATAATAATATAGGTAAACTAAGGCTGAAGTTGTTACAAAATCACAAAGTAGTTATAAAAAGCATAATTTTCTGTCTTTTCTTTGTAGCTAAGTTTTTTCTTTGTAATTTGGCATCATTCATTTTCATTCATATTATTTTTCAAGTTTGAAAGAAAATTACTTCTAGTAATTAAAATTAAAAGATGCATGGAAACAGTAAAGTTCTTAATAGTTTTTAATCCATAAAGTAAATAGCAAAATGGACAATTATTTACATAAGAAAGAATTTTATCTTATATATGACAAAAGCTAAAGAGTAAGTGATCAGATTTTACTTTTGATTATATTTATTGTATATTATATATATATATATATGTTTTTAAATATATTCCTAGAAATATAGCTTCTTCTATTGTGTGTAAGGGTAGGAGAGCAATAAAAATTAATTGTTAATTGCCCCCACAACTACTTGTAATATGTTACAAGTTAATTTTTTATCCCTAAAAAAATGAGGCTTAATCAAATTATAAAGAAAACTCATCTTTTTTGAGAACAGATCATTAAAATAAAAAGGTCTACACAACTAATGCTTATTTCATTATTCCTACTAATAATATTAATGATAATATTTACTTGACAATTATTTTTCCAAATATATGATTCTCTTGAATTCACATGATTTTCATAAAAACACATGTTTCAAATATTTTAAAGATCATGGGATCAGATTTAGAAGTGAAAAGAACTCTTAGAACCCATCTAGTCCAATCCCCTCATCATACAGAAAAGGTATGAGGCCCAAAGAGATAAAATGATTTACATTTATCCATTTTGGGGTAAGTCATTATGTCTTCCTAAGAGAGATGCTTTATATCCTCAATTAAACACTATTAAAATGAGATATTTATAAAGCCTCAATTCAGTGTCAGCATATAGTAGATAATAAGTAAAGGCTTATTTCATCTCCTCCACTAACCTATTCTGAAAGATTTCAAAAGTTTTAAGTGAAAAATTAAAATGAATGTGATTGGCAAGAAGTCTTCAAACCTATGCCTAGAATAAAGACCAATAGGTCAGAATTCATCAACAAATTAGTTCCCTCAAGGATAACTCAAGAAGAAATTAAGAATTTTTATTTATATTACTTTGTTTCTTCAAACAAAGTTTCATTGATTTTTTAAATGTAGCTAAATTTCTTGCTGTGCCCTTTCTCTCATCTCAGAGACATCCTACATTACAAAGAATTTTTTTAAAGAGAAAAAAAATCAGCCAAATAGTTAAGTTGCAAAGCTAAGATTTGAACTGAAGTCCTCTGAATCCAATCTACTACTCTTGCTATTTATTACATCACAGTTACTTCTGTTTTTAAAACTGTCTGGAATTCTTCAAATAAAACTAATATGATTTTGATCAGTGTCAAATGTGAGAATCTGTCATATTTAACTTTTAGCACCATTTTATAAAATACTGATTTTAAAGTACCTTTTAAAACCTAAAATTCCCAAGCCACCTACTTTCTCATAACCAAGACAGTTGCCTTTTAAAGGTAATTACCTCTTTTATCAAAGCATACCATCTTTGTAAACAGAAATTTGAAAATATCAAATTAGATTCATCTTCAATTATTTGCAACTTAATTTTCACCAAAAATGTAAACATTTTCAGAAAAAGTTGTTTTAGAATCTTCCTCCCTACCTCTCTGAGATCTTGGATTTCATCCCTAGGATCCAATGTTCTGATTGGTAAGGCTTTACCTTGTATTGCTTAGAACTCTTCTCCATGCCTCTTACAATCATACCACTTTCCAGCTCCCCTTTATGTAATGGATTCCCCTATTAGAATGTAAGGTCTTTGAGGATAGTTACTATCTACCTTGCCTGGATTTGCTTCCCCAATTCTTAGCCCAATGTCTGGCACAAAAAGTATTTATTAAGGGTTTACTATCTATATACTCATTAAGAAATTAATACAAGATTAATCAATACATAACAATCATTAACAACCCACAGAAAAATTATGTGCTTCTTATATATCAAAGTGCAAAAATATCAAGTAATATATTTAAATAATAAATCAACAAAAACACATAGTCTTCAAAGTATCAATGAGTTCACATAATATGACCTTATTGTATATAGCTTTACTTTCATGTTGTTAAGAATCACTGACCCAAGAGCAGTTTAAATCTGTGCTGGTTGTGGAAAAAAAAACCACACATCATGCAGTTAAATCATTCTTAATATAGTATTACATTTAGATAGCAAGCTCATTTTGCACTTATTGCAATACCCAAGAAAGAAATCCTACAACAAACAGCACAGTAACGAGTACAATTTGATTTTTTAAAACTACATTCAGGCATCAAGCTGGGTATTTAATATAGTTTGAGTTTCTGTAATGTCATATGTTTTCTATTTCAGACAGCTAAGAATTCCTTAAAGATGATTCTAATTTACTAAATTGAGATACTCAGTGTTTTATTTTTCTTATCTGCCTTTTTATGGTCTATCTGGGTAGGTTTAATTGGTATATACTAGCAGATGAAATACACACAGTTAGTAGCATAGACCTTACATAGTAAATTAAGACTGATGCAGACAATTATGCACTTGAGCTTAGAATGAAAGGTGTGTTCATCAAGTGAACCAGAATCAGTCTTCATTTGTATCTTAGCTTTGTCAACCTGCTCTCTAGGAAAATATCTTTAAGGGAATATCTGACTCCTTTTTTTTCTACTTTTAAAATACAATTCCCCAAAAGAAAAAAATATTAAGGTAACAGAATTTCTTTAGGAAAAATGAATTTTATTAAACTGGTGACACAGAAAAGTACCATCTTTTTAATTTGTTTGTATCTTTTTGGCTAAATTTGGTCTGGAAAATATGCTGTATCTAAGTTTCTCAATCAGTTTTTAAATGAGTAGGGAAGTCAGGAAATACAAAATTAAATTGAGTCTTTGATTTAAAAAAAGACAATCACATTGACTGTGGCAAATATAATCTCCTAAATTCAAATAAACTGGCTAGTTTCTTCATTATCCTATTACATTCACTTATCATATGAAGACTGCTAAAGATAAACATTTTAAAGATTTCATTAAAATCATATGATTATACAATACAGGATATTAATCCTAATGATTAATATTAATCCCGATTAACTCAAAAAGCAAATTAGGTAGTTTCCAAATGCAAAATGAAGTGTACATAAAGATGTTGCCACTGATAGTTTTGTGAACTTTCTTTAGAGTTAAATAACTTGGCAGAGTTCATATTTTAACTTCTCTTTGTCAATGAATAATTACAGACTTATAATAAAGTAAAATTAATGCAGAAAATTAGAAGTTTTTCAAAATATTATGGATATGATGGGGGGTGTCAAAGCTAGTTCCAACAAAACCGTTTAATTTTCAATATATTTATACTTCAGAAATCAGCAATCATTTCAAATCTGGGCTTAATTTATTGTATAGATTTAAATAAAATGTATGAATAATAATACAATTAAACTTAAATGAACATAATTTTCCCTCCCTACACCCACACCCAAACCATGATATTAGCCATTTGCCAGCATACTCCTCTCTATATTGCTTAAACCTTAAACTCATAGTATAGTAGAAAGCTCACGGAATGAAGTTATCACCAGAATGCAGGTCTGATGACCATAGGATAACAATAACAACAATTCTAATAATAGACACATATACATAGTGCTTTAAGATTTGCAGACTATGTTAATTTTCTCATTTAAGCCTCATAAGCACCCTGGATACAATAATGTAATAGAATTTTACAAAGGGATTGTTTTTGAGTCATTTCAGTCATAACTGACTTTTCATGACCCCCATTTGGCTTTTTCTTGGCAAAGCTACTGAAGTGGTTTACCATTTCCTTCTATAGCTCCTTCTGTAGATGAGAAAACTGAGACACAGGATTAAGTGACCTACCTAGTGTTACACAACTAACAAGGATCTGAGGCCAGATTTAAACTCAGGAAGATAACTCTTCCTGACTCCAGGCCCAATACTGTCTCCACTGAGTCACCTAGCTTCCCCTAATGCTTATTATTTATTAAATTATTATTTTTTATTAGAAGAAAAGCTTTCAGTCTTATATTGCCATCACTATAGCAGACCTTTGATGATCTCTGAATCTGTTCTTTTCTACCCTCTTTTCTACCCTAATCATGATAATTTTGAGCCCTATCAAGCCTTATTTCTGAACTATGATAGCTGTGTTCAAGAATCTCAAGGAGTTGCAGGATACAAAGTAAATCCACATAAATCATCAGCATTTTTATACATCATTAACAAAATCCAATAGCAAGAAATACAAAGAGAAATTCCATTTAAAATAACTGTCGATAATATAAAATATTTGGGAATCTATTTGCCAAGGGAAAGTCAGGAACTATATGAGCAAAACTACAAAATACTTTTCACACAAATAAAGTCAGATCTAAATAACTGGAAAAATATTAACTGCTCCTGGATAGGTCGAGCGAATATAATAAAGATGACAATAAAGAAAAATAAAATACTGTTTTAAAAAAGTAACTGATTAAAAAAAAAAAGAAAAAAGTTAAAAACAATATTTAGTGCTATATCAGACTCCTAAGAAACTATTTTGATGACCTAGAAAAAATAACAACAAAGTTCATGTGGAAGAATAAAAGGTCAAAATTTCAAGAGAACTAATGAAAAAAAAATAAAATGAAGGTAGCCTAGCTGTACCTGATCTAAAACTATATTACAAAGCAGTGGTCACCAAAACCATTTGATATTGGCTAAGAAATAGACTAGTTGATCAGTGGAATAGGTTAGGTTCACAGGACAAAATAGTCAATAACTATAGCAATCTAGTGTTTGACAAACTAGACTCCAGCTTTTGGGATAAGAATTCATTACTTGACAAAAACTGCTGGGAATATTGGAAATTAGTATGGCAGAAACTAGGCAATGACCCACACTTAACCACATACACCAAGATCAAAATGGGTTCATGATCTAGGCATAAAGAATAAGATAATAAATAAATTAGAAGAACATAGGATAGTTTACCTCTCAGACCTGTGGAAGAGGAAGGAATCTGTAACCAAAAAAGAACTAGAGGTCATTATTGATCACAAAATGGAAATTTTCTATTATATTAACTTAAAGTGCTTTTGTACAAACAAAACTAATGTGGACAGGATTAGGAGGGAAGCAATAAACTGGGAAAACATTTTTACAGCTAAATGTTCTGATAAAGGCCTCATCTCCAAAATATATAACTGACTCTAATTTATAAGATATCAAGCCATTCTCTAATTGACAAACAGTCAAAAGATATGAACAGACAATTTTCAGATGATGAAATTGAAACTATTTCTAGTCATATGAAAAGGTGTTCCAAATCAATATTGATCAGAGAAATGCAAATTAAGACAACTCTGAGATACCACTACACATCTCTCAGATTGGCTAAGATGACAGGAAAAGATAATGACAAATGTTGGAGGGGATGTGGGAACACTGAGACACTAATACATTGTTGATAGTGGTGAACGGATCCAGCCATTCTGGAGAGCAATTTGGAACCATACTCAAAAAATTATCAAACTGTGCATACCCTTTGATCCAGAAGTCTTACTACTAGGCTAATATCCCAAAGAGGTATTAAAGAAGGGAAAGGGACCCATATGTGCAAAAAATGTTTGTGGCAGCCCTTCTTGTAGTGGCTAGAAACTGGAAATTGAATGGATGCCCATCAATTCTTTCTAAATCTGATCTTTCTTCGTGTAACAAGATAACTGCACAAATGTGTATACATTTTGTATTTAACATATACTTTAACATATTTAACATGTATGGGACTACCTGCCACAGGGGATGGGGTGGAGGGAAGGAGCGGAAAAGTTGAAACAGAAGCTTTTGCAAGGGTCAATGTTGAAAAATTACCCATGCATATAAAAATGTAAAAAAAAAAAAATTTCAAGGGATATCACATGGAAAAGCAATGGATGGAAGCTACTAAAAGACCAAGTCAGGGTTGATGGCAGGACAAACTTCACACCAATCAGACCAGCCCAAAAGTGATATGGGTTGCCATGGAAGTCTTCAAGCAGAAGCTGGATGACTACTAGTTGAGTATGTAATAATGAGGATTCCTTTCATATGTACTAGGCCACTAAGATCCCTTCCAATTTTCAAATTATGTGCATCCATGATTATTACAACAGCCTGCAAATTATTCTACCTCCTTCTCAAGTTACCTAGCTATATGAAGTCACATGAATCTCTTTCAACTACCTTTTTATTTATTATTACATACAAACACAAAGAAAGAAAAAAGAAACTTTCAGTGGCTCCCCCATCATGAATGAATGAAGCCCAAATTCCTTAGCTGACATTCAAGGTCCTACATAGAGTTTGATTTACTCCATCTCCCACATGAACCCTACACTCCAGTGGCTCCCCCATCACGAATGAATGAAACCCAAATTCCTTAGCTGACATTCAAGGTCCTATACAGAGTCTGATTTACTCCATCTCCCTCATGAACCCTACACTCTAGTCAAACTGTACTGACTTAAATCACTGCTCTTTGATCTATAAAATTATTCAGAAAGGGAGGGAGAAAACTTTTAAATGCAAAGTTTTACAAAAATAAATGATGAAAACTATCTTTACATATATTTAGAAAAATAAAATACTGTTTTAAAAAAGTAACTGATTTAAAAAAAAAGAAAAAAGTTAAAAACAATCTGTTTCAATCTGTACTCAAAAAAGTTCACCAATTCTTCTGGAGGTCAACAAGAATTTTTCATTGTTCTCTGAACACTCTCATATTTTTGCTCATGTCAATCCACTTCCCCATTCTTATCTGCTAAAATCCTATTTTTCCTCCAATACTCAAGCCAAATATTATCTCTCTAAAGATACTATCATCAACCCAGCTGGAAGTAACCAATTCTCTATACTACTACTGCATTTAATTATGCCTCTCATAAGGTAATTGTCACTTACTGCCTTGTATAACCACACACACACATACACACACACACACACACACACACACACACGTGTGTGTGTATATGTGTGTGTGTGTGTTGTGTGTGTGTGTATATATATATATATAGTCAAAAAAATCATTGACTGAGGGTGGGGGAGGCACAACACAGGAAGGAAATAATTCTAATATTGATACTCCAAACCAGGATCCTACAACTTCACACCCTTACCCATGACCCTCTAAAGCAGGGGTCCTCAAATTTTTTAAATAGAGGGCCAGGTCACTATCCCTCAGACTGTTGGAGGGCCAAACTATAGTAAAAACAAAAACTTCGTTTTGTGGGCCTTTACATAAAGAAACTTCATCCCTGGGTGAGAGGGATAAATGTCCTCAGCTGCTGCCTCTGGCCCGCGGCCGTAGTTTGAGGATCCCTGCCCTAAAGAGTTCCTGACAGTCCTTTTCAGGAGGTTCAGAACTGAGGAGGATATATACAGACACAAAATAGGAAAGCCTGCTGTGAGGCCAGAAGAGCCATTTAATACAGGAAGTCTTTTCTCAGGGACAGGTCACTGAATATAGCCAGAGCTGTGTGATCCTGGGTAAATCAATTAAGCTCTTTGAGATTCAGTTCTTCATCTATAAAATGGAGGGCATGGACTAGATCAGGGGTAGGAAACCTTTTTTCTGCCAAGGGCCATTTGGATATTTAGAACATCATTCATAGGCCATATAAAATTACCAACTTCAAGATCTCAAGAAGTAAGGGGCTGTAGTACCTAGCTTTCAGCTCATCATTGCCAGCAGCTGCCTTAGCAAATGATTTTCACAGGCCATAAGACATTCTGCACCTCTGGACTAAATGATCTCTGAAGACCCTCCCAGCTCTAAATCTATGATCCTGTGATCCTTAAGCTACACTACCCAGTCTCAGAAAGCAGAAAAAGCCAGCCTCCAGGCAACTGTTCTTGCATGTAAATCATTTCAGCCTCCATGCTTGATTGTATCCACCTGAACTCAGACTATGATCTGAGTTCTGCACCAGAGACAATATCTGATCCAATTTGTGAAAATGATCCCTACCTATTCATTTTGATCATTGAGTAATAAATAACTCACACCCAAACACCAGCTCCACTAGGCTACCAGATAATTTTCCCACTCCCACCTACTAAAACAAAGTAATCAATGATTTAACATAATTTTGTGGACAATAAGTCAAAAACTGTGATTATGGTTTGCTCACATTAATCAATCAATAAATAATCATCGAATGCAGCTCTTGTCAGTACTCACCAACTCAAATATATACAAGAAAATAGCTTAAAAAATAAATATTGTGAAATCCAGAAAAACACTGTAAGATCAATAATATCCTAGAGTCTATCTACAAATATGTACATACATTAATAAAATCCTATTTCTTAGCACTGGATTTGCAAATGTTCTCAGATTCCCACGACATTGCCAAAAATATCTCAATATCTCAGTCTCTCAGTCTTTCTCTTACCCGTCCTCTCCCCTCCCCACCATCACCACACACACAGAGTAAGTTTTCCTCTCATGAATGCTGACAAGCAGCTATGTGCTGAATCACTGCACCACCTAGTGATTACACCTAGAAACTGCACTTTGCCCAGAATCTGAGGACACGAAAAAAGATAATTTGTTCTTAAAAGCTACAATTCCTCTTTCCTCTTAACCCATAACTATCATTTCATACCCATCACTTCCTGCTTCCACAATCACCATAAAAAGAAAGGAATGTATGATGGTATACTTAAAGAACCCTAGAGAATCAACTAAAAAACTACTAGAAACAATTCACAACTTTAGCAAAGTTGCAGGATACAAAATAAATCCACTAAATCATCAGCATTTTTATATATTACTAATAAAGTCCAGCAGCAAGAGATAGAAAAAGAAATTGCATTCAATATAACTGTCAATAGTATAAAATATTTGGGAATCTGCCAAGGGAAAGTCAGAAACTATGTGAACACAATTAGGAAACACTTTCCACACAAATAAAGTCAGATCTAATCAGCTGGAAAAAATATCAAGTGCTCATGGGTAGGCCAAGTGAATATAATAAAAATGACATTACTACCTAAATTAATCTACTTATTTAGTGCCAGACCAATCAAACTCCCAAAAAATTATTTTACAGACCTAGAAAAAATAGTAAAGTTCATCTGGAAGAACAAAAAGTCAAGAATTTCAAGGGAATTAATGAAAAAATGCTAATGAAGGTGGCCTAGCTGTGACAGATCTAAAACTATATTATAAAGCAGTAATCATCAAAATCATTTGGTACTGGCTAAGAAATAGAGTAGTCAATCCAGGTTAGGATCATAGGACAAAACAGGCGATAACTATAGCAATCTAGTATTTGACAAACCCAAAGACCCCAGCTTTTGGGATAAGAACTCACTATTTGACAAAAACTACTGGGAAAACTGGAAACTAGTATGGAAGAAATTAGGGTTCGACCCACACCTAACACCATATAGTACACAGTATCAGCAAGATTATGTGATGATCAGCTGTGATAGTTTGGCTCTTTTCAACAATGAGGTGCCTTTTCAAGGCAATTCCAAATGAAATCTAAAGAGGTTCATGATTTAGACATAAAGAGCAATATTATAAGCAAATTAGAACATGAGATAGTTTACCTCTCAGATCTGTGAAGAAGGAAAGAATTTGTGTGCAAAAAAGAACTGAACTCATAAATCAACACTAGACAGATCATTTTGATTATATTAAGTTAAAAAGTTTTTGTACAAACAAAACTAATGCAGACAAGATCTAAAGAGAAGCAATAAATTGGGAAATCATTTTTTTACATCTAAGGGTTCTGATAAAAGGCCTTATTTCTAAAATATATAGAGAATTTATTCAAATTTATAAGAATCTAAGCCATTCTCCAATTGATTAATGGTTAAAGGATATGAACAATTTGCAAATGAAGAAATTAAAACTATTTTTAATCATATAAGAAGATTCTCTAAATCACTACTGATTAGAGAAATGTAAACTTAGACAATTCTGAGGGACCACTACACACTTCGCAGAATGACTAAGATGACAGGAAAAGACAAGGTTGGAGGGGATGTGGGAAAACTGGGATATTGATAGATAGATGTGGAATTGTGAATTGAGCCAGCCATTCTAGAGAGAAATTTGGAATCATGCCCAAAGAGCTATCAAATTGTGCATACCCTTTCATCCAGCTGTGTTTCTATTGGGCTTATCTCCCAAAGAGATTTTAAAGGCAGGTAAGGGACCCACATGTGCAAAAATGTTTGTGGCAGCCCTTTTTATAGTGGCAAGAAACTGGAAACTGACGCCCATCAATTGGAGAATGGCTGAATAAGTTATGGGATATGAATGTTACAAAATGTTATTTTTCCATAAAAAATGATCAGAAGGATGATTTCAGGGAGGCCTGGAGAGACTTACATGAACTGATGCTAAGTGAAGTGAGTAGAACAGGAGATCATTGTTCATGGCTCTTTGCAACAATAAGATGACTGATGCCAGTTCCAATGATCTTGTGATGAAGAGAGCCATCTACACCCAAAGAGAAGACTGTGGGAACTGAAAGTGGATCACAACATAACATTCTCACTCTTTTTGTTGTTGTTCACTCGCATTTTGTTTTCTTACTCATTTACTTTCTTTCTTTTTTTTTTTTTTGGATCTGATTTTTCTTGTACAGCAAGAGAATTGTATAAATGTTTATACATGTTGGATTTAACATAAATTTTAACATGTTTAATATATATTGGATTGCTTGCCATCTAGGGAAGAGGGTGGGGGAGGAGAAAATCTGAAACACAAGGGTCAATGTTGTCAATTATCCAAGCATATGTTTTGAAAATAAAAAAGCTTTATTAAAAAAGAGAGAGAGAAAAATATGTTAAATCTGGGAAGCCCATCTGAAACTAAACACCCCCATAGAGTAAATGGTTGATATGGGATAATCTAAAAGATTGGGTTCTAAAAGATTGGGTTAATCCCCATTCTTCAACACCAATATAAAAATAAAAAATAAAATTTGAACCTGTTATATTAAATATATGAAAAAAGCCAATCCCACTAGGTATGCAAACATTTATGCATTTCTGTGTCCAAGAATACATTCATCAATACATTTTGGGGGGATAGTGATAAATGGTCAATTAAAGCCATTTCTAGTCACATGAAAAAATGCTCTAAATCACTACTGATTATAGGCAAATGCAAATTAGGACAACTCTGAGATACTACTTCACACCTCTCAGATTGGCTAAAATGACAAGAAAAGATAACAATAAATATTGGAGGATGTGAGAAAATGTAGACACTAATCATTGTTGGAGTTGTAAACTGATCCAACCATTCCAGAGCGCAATTTGGAACTATGCCCAAAGGGCTATCAAACTGTGCATACCCTTTGATCCAGCAGTGTCTCTACTGGGTCTGTATCCCAAAGAGATCATAAAAGAAAGAGACACACATATGTAAAAATGTTTGAAGCAGCCCTTTCTGTGGTAACAAGGAAGTGGAAATTGAATGGATGTCTATTAGTTGGGGAATAGCTGAATATGTAATGGACATAATGAAAGAAATGATGAGTAGAGTGATTTCAGAAAAGCTTGAAAAGACTTACATGAACTGATGCTGAGTGAAGTAAGCAGAACTAAGAAAACATAGTACACAGTATGAGCAAGATTATGTGATGATCAGTTGTGACAGATCTGACTCTTTTCAACAATGAAGTGTCTTTTCAAGGCAATTTCAATAAACTTGAGATAGAAATGCCATCTGTATCCAGAGAGAGAACTAAGGGGACTGAATATGGATCAAAGCACAGTATTTTCACCTTTTTTGTTATTGTTTACTTGTTTTCTTTTTTCTCATAGGCTTTTTCCCCCTTTTGAACTAATTTTTCTTGCACAGAATGAAAAAATATGTAAATAGGTTTAGAAGAATTCCACATATTTAACCTGTATTAGATGGATTGCTATCTTGGGGAGAAGGGAGGAAGAAAAATTTGGAGCACAAGGTTTTACAAAAGTGAATGCTGAAAATTATCTTTGCATGTATTCAGGAAAATAAAATACTATTGAAAAAAATATTTTGGAGATCAGGTATAGGGTGCTCTCATCTAGTCCCTGCTACTGGAGAGGATGAGGCTGCGAAATCTCTGAGGTGAAGTAGGGCTGAAATCTACTGGATGTTCAACACTAAGTCTGCATAAATATGCTGAGCTCCCAGGTATGGGGACATATCAGATCGACCAAAATGGAGAAAAGAGAGCAAACCAGTCCAGATCAGAAATAGGAGTCTGTGCTGATAAGCAATGGCCTGGCAAAATGGTCACTGAATCAAATGAAAGTAAGACCATCCAGCTTCAAAACATTTTTTTTTGGGGGGGGGGGGAGCCAGTAAGAACATTTGTTTTGATTTATTACACATTTTTGTTGCAAGAGTTTTTTCTTTTCTTTTCTTTTCTTTTCTTTTCCTCCCAATGAGGAAGAAAAGTGAAAGGGGAAAATTTTTTTTAAGGAATGCACTCATCATACTTTCTCAAGAAATTTTTGTTCTATATATACCATTCAGGTGATTTGCTATTATATATGTTTTATGATATGTAAATATTTAAAATTAAAAGGACTAAGGCAATTTTGATGTACAAGCTTTGTCTATATAAATCAGTAACTTGGATAGGCAAGGATTTCATAATAGTGCATACCATAGTATGTTGTAGTTACAAAAGAAAAACAAGCAGACAACTTATATTTAAAAGACTATACTAAAAAAAAGTTCATATGGAAATAAATCAAATATAAATTTGAGGTTTGGGGATTTATGGTTAAAATGAATTAAAGATGACAAATTTAACCCTACCCATGAGAGAAAATTAAATCATGCTCTTTAAGTCCTACAATCTAAAAGATCTTTGTCAGTTCCTCTTGCCTAAAGGAACACTGATAATTTAATGAAGGAGAAGTAGAGGGAAGAGGCAGGAGGAAGCTGAGTAATGGTAGAAAATGAGCACTTCCACTTGACAGCGCAAGTTAGACTAGTCCCTTAACATCTTGCAAGTTTTATTCAGGACCATGAAAGTCCAATTGGCCCAACCAAAACACTTCTAGTATACTGAAACTAATTTAAGAGCTGCAAACTACCACTGCAAAAACCACTCATTTTTAGCAGAATGTGTTTTTTTTTTCTTTTTAAATAAACATACACGCAGAGTTTCAGTTCCATAAATCTATCCCAAAGATTTATTATAGAGTCAGCTGGATATAGTAGGATGACAAGACTCCAGAATAATGTGCAGGGTTAGTGAATAAATGTGAGAGATACAAGTAGAGATATCTATTGTTCTTATTCAAATCCCATACCTATGTCAAAGTAGTAATAGTCCAAGACAGACTAAAAAAGGGAAAATGTTTCTCTCATGAGCTGTTGACTCTCAGAGTAACAACAAGACAGAACTTTTAAAAAACCCAAAAGAAAAATAAATCACCTTTCAGGTTAAGCAATTTACTTCTCTCAACAAAAAGATCAATATTTGAGACAAATACAATTAATCTCAATATTCAACTTTATAAATGATAAATAAATGTATCCATATCTAAATTCTCTGATGTGAAGAACTCCACCTCAGTTTTCCAAGGAACCCTGAAAACCACTTGCTAACAGATGCGTTCATGTGGTCAAGATGAAAATAAATATAAGTCAATATGACATTATATATTAAGTGAGGAATGAATAGAAATAGCCATCCCTTAAGATAACAAGAAATGAAAATGAATAAAACTATTAATTCATCTTTATTTTTTCTTCACATATACATGGAAATAACAATATGGAACATCTGATCTTCTAATTCACTAAGCAATCTTGATTTTATATCACTGACATTATAAATGATATTAATTAAATTACTCTGAAGAGACACATATTACTTCAAATACCATGTGTGTATTTTGTTAAGATTTTACTTGGTACCTAGGATCAAGTTCCTAGAGATCTAAGACAAAATTCTTAGACCTTTATTTTCTCATAATGATATATTTTAAGAAAAAGCCATGTCTAACATCTTTTACCAAAAGATACAAAACATAATAATGGGACTGTTGGCACAAAATGACCCAAATAATAGTCTTTACCTAATGAAAACAAGTCTGACATGAATGTCTACAAAAACAGGCAGCATGGCAGGTGACTTGAGTCAAGAAAGCCAGGGTTGAAGTTCTTTACCAACACAAAGCTATGTGACTATAGTCAAGTTACATAAACACTCAGTACTTCTATGTCCATAAATTATAGGTGAGCTACAGATAATTTATTGTTGGAAGGCATTTTCCAATATGGAGTTTCATACACCCAAGAAACCACAAAAATTAAAAATATAAACATATTGGAGTAATTCTGGCAATGATTCTGGTCAGTGGTTGACTATTATATATCAAGAAAAGCTTTCTGGAAAAGATAATCCTTGAACTCCAAATTACAGGAAGAAGCTATGGAATTAAGTACAAAGAAATCAAGTTTTGTTAAGTATTTGGAAAAGTCATGAAATAATAAAATCCTAAGAATGGGAGGAGGCAATAGGGCAGAGAGAGAAGAAGCAATCTGAGCCTTGGAGCCATCCTGTAGATGTGAAATAGTTGATTATGACATAGGAGACATCAAAGATTTGTTGTAAATGAATCTTAAGTTTTAGAGGCAGGATCACTTGCCACATTTATAGAGATGCCCTACCAATTTTAAAGCAGAAAAAAAAAGTGTAGTTAGAAACAGCCTGTTAAAAAAAGATTTGATACTTATCAGAAAAAGAATACGCTAAGGTAGAAATACATTGAAGAGCCATCCATTTTGAATCCTTGCAGTTTAGAGTGGATAGTGTTAAGCAAAATAACCAAAAAAAGCTATAAAAACATTTCCCCACAGCTTGATGAAATGTGCTTTTTTGGATATATATTTTGAAATCTTATTTAAGAAAAAAACCTCATTTTCTGTGTTTCAAAATGCGTAGCTTTATACTGATCATTTATCACCAAACTATTGCTATGTTAAGTAATCCTAAAGGTCTTTTTTCTCACCTAAGGGAAAACTGCTATAATTTCAACCAGCTATTTGCATAAAAAACTGAAAAACTATATGGAACAAAGCATAAATAAAAGTGAATGATATTTTTAAAATGTTCTTAATACACTTCTCAATTCTGAATATTTTACTTTCTTATTGCATCTCCCAGACTAAAAAGTGTCTAGGGGTATTAGTGTAAACATTTCACTATGGACAGCTGCAGTTTAATAGCTACAATAACTATAGTTGTGAAATTTTAAGACAAGGAATGTTTTGGTGGCAATTAGAGTTACTGGCATTTCTGAAATTCATTTAAGATATTATTCTAACTTTAACAAAAAAATCATTCTAGGATATGGCTTTGATAATTTCGTTTTATAATTTTAACTTAAGAACAAAATTTGTTTCATTGAATTTAAGCAAGCATATTAAAAAGTTTTCTTCACAGAAGACCTACTCTGATGTCCCATAACAAAATGGAGGTAATTCTGGGTTATCAATGGTTATGTCATACAGTAATAGGCACAGGCTCTGGCCATTCCTAAAATACCAAAAATGTTTGCGTACCCACACAGATGAAATCACAGATCCTTAAAACACTGAAGTTTAATCATGATTTAATCAAAATAATGATCTAATTTTTAAAAATTAATGTAATAAGGAAAATAGGTTTTTATTAATACCATTATTCTCTCTTTACTTAAAAATCCCCCA
Source organism: Antechinus flavipes (assembly GCF_016432865.1). Lineage (NCBI taxonomy): Eukaryota > Metazoa > Chordata > Mammalia > Dasyuromorphia > Dasyuridae > Antechinus > Antechinus flavipes. Next base: position 617,825,501 of record NC_067399.1, on the reverse strand, counting down.
AATGTTTACCCTGCTTATTCTTATCTGAGCAATATTCCACAACTTAACCACAAATGCTTCTATTAAAGGACTTCCTAGCACAACATGGTCTTTTGCATAACAGATGCTTCAAAACTTTCAGATCCTTCCTTTTGACATAAATATGTTTGTACAAAAAAGTAACTCCAAAGTTAATAATCCAATTCAATATATGTTGAATAATAATTTATAAAACTACTACTGCTTGAAAAAAGACTTACTAGTTGTGCAAAGAAAGATAACTACATCCTCAAGTATTAGATATAATACTATCTATTAGATATGATAATGGGGAAGAGACATTAATAACTTTGATGTGAAGGAGAGAGAAATAAAAGCAAAGGAGAGGTTCAATAAAAGTACTACATAACATCTGAAAATAGAAGAGATCAATATAGGAAAGGAAGTTGGTTATCAGGGAAGGCTTCATGAAAGAGGCTCTTGAAGAGAAAAATGTCACAAAATGGGGATGGTAAAGCAGAAAAGGGAGTCACTGCAAGCAAGGGGGTTGCATGAACAAAGGTATGGAAATAACAGTACTTGACTGGAAAGAGAGGGACAAACAGCAGTCATGCTTGATTATACAACACATGGAGAGAAATAGGACAATTCAATTTCAGTTTTTCTTAACTCAAAGTCCAGTCCTCCATCAATGATTACCAAGCTGCCTCAGTAAGCTATGGAAAGTCATCCAAGGTTTTAGAATAACAAGACATAGCATGCAGATTTCTTGAGAAGATTTCTCAATCAATAAATGATAGATAATTGAAAAGAAAATAGACTGGAGAAAGAAAAAAACAATTAGGAAAATTTGGGTAAGAAATGATAATAGCCTGAATCATGGTGGATACAGCGGTAGTAAGGAAAGAACACGGCAAATGATTGGACAGAGTGAAGAAGTTGCAGAAATAAAGACAAAAATATTGTGAAGCGGAAAAAAGAAATTAAGGACAAAATCTTGGACTATACCAAGTATGGAAAGAAAATGAGGAGCCACCAAAAGAAATTGAAAGAGTGAACAGAGGGACAGAATCAAGAATCCTAAGGGTAGTGACACAGAAGCCAAGGGAATTGAGGCTATCAAGAAGTAGAGTAATCCACTAGATCAAATTCCTCAAAGAAATCAAGATGAAGAGAAGAGATAAAAGGCCATTAGGCTTAGTGATAAGGGAATCAGTTACCTTGCTAATGGAATTCATACCGAAAAAAGCTGATGAAAAAGTGGATGAAGGAAGTTAAAGCAGTAAGTAAAAATGACTTTTAATAAAGAATTGACAGTGAAGGAAAAAGAAAGATGGGATAATAGCTTGATCAGATGGCAGTCCAGAAAAGGTTTTGTTTAGAATAGCCCCATATATGTCTTCAGGGTGAAAGGATGCATCTGACAAAAATAACTTTGTCTTAAAATCCCATTCTCTGTTCTACAGGCTGCATACCAGCATTCAGTTCCAGTTTATATCTGCTTTTCAGCTGTTTCACTGGGAAAAACACTGGCTCAGGAAGATGGGTAATGATGACCACCAAGAGAGAATGACTCACAAGGATTAGAGGTCTAGTCAATCAGCTGTGTCTGAAAGCAGAGATCAAAGAACTTTCCAAGCTGCTGCTGCCATATAATGATGCAACATCTTCACCATCCCCCATCCCATGTGCAGCCCATCACACTATCTGCAAAATCAGAATCTACAATCCTGCAATTCAACCAAGTGTTCTCACAGAGAAAAGCCATGCCAACATGGCCAAAGGAGGCAACACCCCCAATCACTAGCTTCAGTCAAAGCCCCTCAAGGGGCTTTCTCCCAAGGTTCTGTTCTGGGCTCCCTTTTCTTTTCCCTCTATACTCCAGTTTCTTAAACTGTAGGTCGTAACCCCTTTTGGAGCTTTGAAAGTGAATGGGGGGGGAAATCACAAAAATTATGATTTATTATCAGTAACTGATTTGTACAACTTTTTAAAGACCTATATCCTCAGTCACATACACACACAAAAAAAATTCTTGGGCGAAAATGGGTCACGAGCAGAAAAAGTTTAAACCCTACTCCATACTACTTCACTTACGGATCCCATCACCAGCCATGGATTGAAATACCATTTCTATCCTGTTGATTCTCTAATCTTGCTTTGCTGTCCTAATCTCTTAACTCCAATCCTGATTTCTTGAATTTTTCTTGAATCTTAAAATGCCTTTCAGACACATCAAACTGGATGTTCAGCTAACATCTTAAACTTAGTATGTCCAAAATAGAACTCATTATATTTTCCCCTAGGCCCTCCCCTACTACTATTTTTCTCCCCACTTCCAGTTCCTCAGGCTCACAACCTAACATTGTTCATTTTCTTTCCCCTTAAGCCCTCCCCTACTCCTACCTTTCTCCCCACCACCTTCCAATCCCCCAGGCTCACAAACTAATGGTGTTCCAAGACTCCTCTTCCTCACTCATTACTACATCCAATCTGTTTCCAAAGCTGTAGAGTTCACCTTTATAATACCTCTAAAATGCACTTCCTTCTCCCCTCTGACTGGACCCCACCACTCCAGCACAGATCTTTATCACCTCACACCTAGACTACTGCAATAGCCTCCTGGTGGCTCTGCTGCTTCAAGACTGTCCCCACTCCAATCTATCCTCCATTCAGTCTCTAAAGTGTTTTTCCTCAAGGAGAGGTCCAATTATGTCACCCATCCACCATCTCACTCCCACTACTCAATATACTTCAGTGTCTTCCTACTGTTTTCTAGGAACAAATACAAAATGATCTGTTTGACATTCAAAGCTCTTTTTGGCCTAACCCTTCCTACCTTTCCAGGCTTCTTAAACCTTACTCTTCAACAGGTATTCCTCAATCTAGTGACTCTGATCTCCCAGCTGTTCCACAAACAAGACACTTTCTCTCTCCACTTTGGCTATCCCCATGTCTGGAAAACTTTCCTTCCTTTGCTCCAACTACTGACCTCTCAGGCTTCCCCTTAAGTCCCAACTAAAACCCCTTCCTCTTAAGCAAGAAACCTTCCCCATTCTTTCTTGATTCCAGAGCCTTTCTTCTGGTATTTACTATTTATACTATAAATACCTTGCTTTGTCTTTATCTGCAAATTGTTTTTCTCCTTAGATTGTAAACCCCTTGAGATCAGGGATTATATTTGTTTCTTTTTGTATCTTTTGTGTAATGTCTTACCACAGTGCATGGCATATAGTAGGTGCTTAATAAATGTTTACTGGTTGATTTATATAGCATCTACTATACACAATGTTTTGTAGATATTTAAATGCTTGTTGAACTGAATCTAGTAGCTAGGGAAAGACTAAAGTTAAATGAGAAACAGAATTTTCAGCAGTGAAAAAGATAAGATAGTTCAAAGATAATAAGCAAAAAAGAAAAGAAAGAAAAAAAAAGATAGGCTCCAAAGTTCAAATCAAAAGTTATTTTAATGGGCATTTTCAAATAAATAAAGAAATTATCCTATACTTGTTTTAAAATAGCAGTATTTAAATTTGACGGATGTCTTTAGTATCTTTAAATAACAGATCAGGAACATCAAAGTAATTAAGCAGAACCTTGAACTATAAAATACCAAATAAAACTTGAAACCATGACTCATGTAAAATTTAAGTTATTATCATGATCATGATCATCATTATTATTGTTATTTAGCCAAGTCAAGGCAAAGGTATGGTAAGCATAATTAATTTTCCTTGTCTGAAAATTGTTTATTTACCACAAATTTGATGTAACTTTAATGTACTGAGTAAGCACACCAATATTCCATTTAACCTTATCTATACAAACTAAATTACTATGAAATCAAAGAAAGTTATTTCTCCTAGAAAAAAATGAAAATTATAAAGAAAGAGAAATTCAATATGTACCTTCTTTATTTTCTAAGTATATTTCCAGAATTAACAGTTCTTTATAATACTATATGTAACTTCTTTAAAATTAAATTCTAACACCACCTCACTTATTTGGATTTGTTGGAACATGAGAAACTCTACATAAGTGAATTTCTCAGATACCTGAAATCTACCTCTTTAAGTGCCACAATCAGTATTTTATCCATTTTTAATAATTTTTTCCCCAAAATGAATGTTTCTTTAACTTTTTCTTGATTTGATCCTTATCCTTACCATCCTCAACCAAAAAATGAGAAAGCTGGCAAGATGATCTCTAAGCATTCTTCAAGCTCTAGGTCTGGGATCCTATGATCAAATATAAAAGTCATTTTCCTTTCTCTTTCCTTGCTGTCAAGCTATTAAACGTTAATTTCTTCTATAGGAATGGGTCACCCCACAGACGTCCAACAAAATAAAATCGGAGGCTCTGACATGACAGCCTACTTCTCAGATGTGTTCAAGATAATTGACGTTAACTGAAATCTGACCTCCAAGGATAATGCATAATAATTTCAAAAATTTGAAAGGAAAAGAATTTAAGTATTATGATTTCCATTTTTCAGATGAGGAAATTAGGACACGAATATTAAATAACTTGCTCATCATTATGTAGCTAGTAAATAAACAGGATCCAGGATAGAACTAAGTAATATCTAGTTCTTAATTTTTTATAAACTTGAAGGAGTCAATTTTCAAATACAGAAATGGAAAAAAAATTGCATTATGAAGCAATATGGCATAATGAATACTATTAGACTTGGATTCAGAAAGATAATAATAAATAACAATGGCAAAACACTTAACTTCACTGAAGCTGTTTCCTCATCTGTAAAACAGAGCTAATAAAACCTGTAAATAATTACTCCACAAAGTTATGAGGCTCAACTGATGTATATAAATATAAAGCATTCTCCAAACCTTGAATACTATTAAAATGTTAACTATCATTACTGTCATTGCTGATGCAAAAACTGGCTATACAACTTCATAATTTAGCCACTAAATAACTCCTAAATAAGTTCAACTTAATGACTAACCTTAACCGTTGTTTATAATAATTTCCATCTCCATCATCTCGGCACCTCTTGATTTTGCCATTTTTTCCTATGGATTCTTCTTCTCCAGAGCTGGGAAGATATTCATCATCAATTTCCTCTGCTGCAGTTTTATTCTGCTGCCTCCTCTGCTTGGAGACACATTTCAATGTATGATCCTGCTTATGTGTAGTATGGAGTGCCAGTTCTTCCTCTTCCTCCTCTTCTTCCTCCTCCTCAGGTATATACTCTGAATCTTCACTTTCACTTCCTTGATCATACTTGGCCTTCTTTGATTCCAATGTTTTCTTTTCCTTTAGAAATTCTATTTTACCCTGGAACTGAACAGCCCTCTTTTGAAGTTTCTTAATATGCTTTTTCAAATGCTTATCTGTTTTCAACTGCTTCCCATTGGTCTTGTTCTTTTCTTTTTTATCTGAAGTTGGGATTGTATTTGAATCAACTGAAGTCTGAATTTTCTTTTTTTTCTGTATGCATAGCTTCTTCCTCTCAAATGATAATTTTGCCTGATCCGCCAAATATTTTTCAAAGTCTGATGCTTCATTAAGCATTAATTTTCTAGGCTTTTTCTCTTGGTTCTGAGGGATTTGTGTACCAAAAGGGGTCATCTGACCAGTCCGAATAAGCTCTTCCCATTCAGTTTCCTGAGCTGGCATGAGCATACTCCCAAGAGATGATGGCCCAGGCTCTGAAAGATTAGAGAAAACTCATTTGTGTTTTGGTATAAAATGTGCTATGTCTGAATATTATTAGTGTGGGTCTTGGGATGAGACAGAAAACAAAGTCAAAGAAATAAAAGTTATCATTTATGGCAGAAAAAAATCAACATACTTCCCCATGTACTGACATTTTTACATACTTTGTATACATGTACATACAGAGTAAAACTTCACAAGTTTCCTTATATTTTATGTGTGACATTTAAAATAGCCCTATTCACAATGTCCAAATACTGTTATCTTGAATACTAGAATAAGGGAAAAATTGTTATCGTGAACCTCTCCCCAAATACTATATTATATATATCACATCCACCCTCATACTTTATTCTAATAATGACATTTTGATTCACATATGCACATAACAAAATCATAAATTTCTAAATCCCATGAAGAGTTTATACTATAGTTTGAGCTAGTCAAATGAAAACTAAAATACTACATTAACATCCATATATCATGTATTAAGAAAAATGACAAGTTAGATATTTTCTAGAGAGCAAATGAAGAAGGTGAAGGGATGTGAAATAATATCATACAAATGCTGGGGATATTTATCCTACAAAAGCAAGGATCCAATTGCTATCAAATGTTTGAAAGGCTATCATAATGAAGAGTCATTAAAATTGTTCAGTAGAGTATTTTAAGGCCAGAATGGGGAACAAATGACAGAAGCTACAAGGGGAAAGAAATTTAATTCAACTTATAGATTAGTCTACAAAATTAGATTCTGCCTAAACATAAAATCGTCTGCATATTGAAATATTGAATTCAATATCACTGACAAAGGTCAAATAAAAGCTACATGACTATTTCTCAGGTATACTATAGAACAGATTTATATATCATGTGGAAAGATAACTAAATCACAAAATCCCAGAGTTGGAAGTGACCTCAAGGGGCCAGCTTATCTAACCTATACATCCAGAAGAACCCCTCTACTTCTGTTTGAATAGTTCTAATCCACTACCATCAGAGGCTATCCATTCCACTTGCAGAGAGCCAACCTTCTTAGAAAGTTTTTATTTGTTTTAACTCTAAATTTGGCTCTTTGAAATTTAACATATTACTTCTAACTGTGCTTTCTAAACCTAAGAAGTTTACTCTTTTTTCTACTTGACACTCCTTGAAATGCCTGAAAATAGCTATCATATATATGCATCTTCTGAGGGAACATAACTGTTTCCCTTCAACTAATTTTCACGTGACATAGATTTTGAGATCTTACCCTGTCCTAAGTGCCCTCCTCTGTTCACCCTTTAGATTAACAAGGTCCTTTCCAAAAATCTGACACAGAATGAATGCAATACTCCAGAGGAACAAGAAGGGGAAAATGGAATATTATATAGAAGGAACAGCAAGCAGGGCTGTTTGTATAAAGTTTGTATAAAGAGCATAGTGCATGAGAAGGAGTGATGAATCTTAAAAATAGAATATTATTGTACTATAAAAAATGATGAGCGCAGTGATCTTTGGGGGAAAAAAATGGAAAGACTAGCCTGAAATAATAAAAAGTTAAATGGAGAGAACCAAGAGATCATTGTATATAGTAACAGCAATATTGTTTTAAGAATAATTTTGATCACATAAGTTATTTTGGCTATTATAAATACCAAACTAGCTACAAAGGGCATATCATGGAAAATGCTATCTGCATCCAAAGAAGGTATTGATGAATAGAAGTATGTATATAATGGTTTTAACACACACCCCTCTTAAGGATAATAATCTTTATGGCAGGAGGAGAAGAAAAAAAAAAGGAAAAAAGAAAAAAGAAATTTACATGATGACTTTATTATAAATTTAAAAGGTATAGCAAATAGTACATAATGGATTTGCAGTTTCATATGCAATCTTTTTTTAAATTACACTATGTTATGGAAATGTTTGTTTTATCCAATAAATTAAAAATTAAATAAAAATTTAAAAATAAATAGGAAGAACTTTGAATATCAAAATTTTATTTTTTTACATTAAAGACAAGAGGGATCTACTGAAGCATCTTAAACATAAGAATGACAGATTTGTACTTAAGGAATATCAAAATGGCAGATATGTGAATGATGGATTAGAAAAAGGAAAGACTAAACGTAGAGACCCATCAGCAAATAGTCCAAGTTAGAAGGAATAAAAGTCTAGCCTAGGATGGTTTGGGTATAAAGAGAAGATGAATTCAAGGATTGTTGGCAGTTGGGGTAGATAGGAGAAAGAAGAGAACAAACAAGTGAAGCTATTATACTGTATACCTCCGTGACTGAAAGAAATGATGGTGGCCTTATCAGAAATCTATAAATGAGGTAAAGAGATGGATTTAAGGGGAGAGATAATGAATTTTGCTTTATATATATTGAATGAGATCCGTATGATATATCCAGCTGGAAGTATCCATCTGACATTTGGAAATAGGAGCCTAGAGCTCAGGAGTAAGGAGGAAAGATAAGGAAATCTGAAAATCATCTGCACAGAAAATATAACTACATATATGGCATTTAATGTGATGGCCAAGAAAAAGAGTGTAGAGAAAAAAGAGAAGCAGAGCTGTGAGGTTGGAACAATTCCCAAATATTAGTCAACCCACAATGAAAATTAGACTAGTTTTTCCTTAAAAGATATTGAAACAACCTTCAAGATTTAAATGGCTAGGGGGAGGGGAAGGCAAAGAAAGAATATTAAGTGCCTCCTATGGCCAAATACTGCACAAAGTATTTACAACTGTTATTCTATGTGATCCTCATAATCACACTGTGAGGTAGTTGCTATTATAATTCCCAACTAGCAAGTATTATAAAGTAAAATTTAAACCCAAGTTTTCCTGACTCTGTTTTTGTTTTGTTTTGTTTTTTTAAGGAATTTGCTTAGAAGAATTTGCTACCAGGCTTAGGCCCAAGACTTCCTCATCCCCTGAGGACTGGAAAAGTTCCAGCCCATCTCAAATACTTGGTAGATGGACCACTCCAAGCAATTCAGAGAGAGAGGAGATTTAATCTAAACTGAATCACTTTTCTGTGTCTACACTTCATATCCTAGTCAGATTTCCCTCCAGGCTATAAATCTGTTTGTTAATTGAATGACTTCCGGGCATCCTATTTCATCATTCCTAAACTACCAGAAGATGGGGATGAATCCAGTCCAAACCAAAATCTCTTTTTAAAGTGATCCTTCTACCCCGGGACCCAGTTTCTTTGTAAATGAACTGATCCAGAAGATTTTTCCATGTGGGTTCCTCAATTTTTTGAAGGGAGATTTATTCCAATTATAAAAGGAAATCATAAAATTATCACTCATCTGGCAGAAGTTATAACATTTATTAAAAATCACTACAATATCAAAGCTCTCAGGCAAACTTAGGAACTGTTTTTATAATTCCTCGTTATTTCTTCTTGACACCATATTGGTCTACTGTATACATCAAAAACAACATGGATTCCATTTCTGCCTTCTTAACCCAAATCCTCTCCATATTTTTGACAATTTTGAGGGGTTTTTTTGTTTGTTTGTTTGTTTGTTTTAAGGAATTCACTTAGAAGAATTTATTTATGTTCTCATCCCAATTTTGGTGAAGACTTTCCATGTAGCCTTAATCAAGTTGATGTTACCTAAGTTCCTCTTTGAGAGAAAGTAAGATAATGCTTCCTAATGCATTACAGGATATAAATATGGCTTATTTAATTTTTGAAAAAAATTTAATAATATATTTTATTACTTCATATGTATAGTTTTCAAGTTTCTTCATAAAAACTAAATTTTAGTGCTATGGTCAAATAGTAATTGTTTCTTTACAGATATTACAAAATTTGTTAATTTGTTCTTTTAAATACAGTTATAAGAAATCAGATACTCTTAGAAGAAAACTATTCTTGTGTCAAATCAAGGACATTTAACTAAGACCAATGGGAAATAGATTCCTCTGTATTATCTTCCAATTTCGTATCACTTAGCTTACAATACTATGAAACATATTTGCTTTATTGGGAAACAATGTTTTTGTACACACAACATAGACACACATATATATACATTCCTGTGCTAATGATTTCCTATTAATAATAATATTATAATTTATCTTTAATATAAGGATCTTTACGTATTTACAAGTATGACCAAAATGGAACTGACATTATTCCTATAACATCGCAATTATCTTATAGATAGGGAAAATAAACCCTGGAAAAGTTACATGATACTAACAAAGGTAGAAGAAACCAAAGATATCAACTTCACATATATTGATTGCAAATTTTTTCAATCTACAATTTCTTGATATAGTTCAATGAAATCAGTCCTCTACCACAGATAATAGAGCTCTTTAAGAGAAGTGTACACAGAACTCATTTTTAGTTTTCATGAAAAATATCCATTAATAAAATATCTTAAGGGGCAGCTAGGTGCAGTGGCTAGAGCACCAGCCCTGAAGTCAGGAGGAACTGAGTTCAAATCTGACCTCAGGCACTTAACACTTCTGAGCTGTGTAATCCTGGGCAAATCACTTAATCCCAACTGCCTCAGCAAAGATAGATAGATAGATAGATAGATAGATAGATAGATAGATAGATAGATTAAATATCCTAACATTTATTTCTCACAATTTCATGGTGGAAGGGATCCCAGAGATCATCTGGTCTAACGCAAACCTAAAGATTTATAGAAAAGGTTTTTCTGCAAAGGTATTTCTACAAAATCCTTCAAAAATGGAAATCTAGATTCCACATAAATAAAATACATAGACTACACATAAGGTAGAGAATATACTACTTCCCAAACAACTGATTCAACTTTTAGGAAGAAATTTTTCTAACATTAAACCAAAATCTGCTTCTCTGAAAAGCCCATTCATTATTCCTTGGTTCTTTTTTTCAAGAACAAACACAAGTCTAATTAATCAGTCTTTGATCTAAAGGTCTTTCAAATATTTTAACACAATTCCCATCTCTCCTTTTCTTCCTCCTCCCCAAAAATATACCAAATTTTCTCTTCTCCTGGTTAAACATCACCAATTCCCTTAACTAATTATTTATGGCAGAGTCTTCAATCCCCTTACCCTCATCTGGACATGCTTTAATTTACCATGTATTTGTTCTAAAACATAGTACTTAGATTGAATACAATACTCCAGAGTGATGCGGATTATAACAGGCCTACCACCTCTCTTATTCTTAACATTAAGTTTTGGTCTGCTATGAGATATCACCAATTCATAATCAAGATTACAGTACTCTAAAACTCCTAGATCTTTTTCAAATGGAGTATTATTTAGTTATATCTTATCCCCTCAGTCCTGTGCTTATGCAATAGACTTTTTAACTACAATATAAGATTTTACAGTTACCTTTATTAAATTTCATCTTATGAGATTCAGCTCTAAGGGTATTGATCTAGAACTAAAAACTACCTCAGAAGCCACTTAAATTCATCTTTTAAATTAGTGTTGAGGAAAAGGAAGCACAGAGAGGTTAAGTGATTTGTCCAAATAACAGCTGAAATTCCAATGTAGACCTTCATTTAAAATACAGTACATTTTCCCTTGTACTATACTGCCTCTTGATATCATTTCAGCCTAAAAAGTTTTTTTTTTGGATTCTGTTAGCCAACTTATTAATTATCCTTCCCAGCTTTGAATTAACTGCAAACCTAAGTGTGTCATCTACGCCTTCATTCAAATCACTGACTAAAAAATTCTGATTATCATAGTCTCAAAGGTAGATCAGTAAGACACTCCACTAAGAACCTTCTTCCAATGTGCCACTGAACTACTTAAAAACCTTATAAAATATACTTTATCCCTGGCCAAGAGCCAATCATGCCTATAATTTAAGTTATAATCCAGAATCCTAAATTCCCATTTTAGATGCTAGATAATTAAACAATAGTTTCTTCCCAAAAATCTACCTAGTTTTTCCATTATCCAAATTGCTTCTAACTTCTAAATTTTTCAATTACTTGTCTACAACTTCATAATCCCTAGTAACACCTTTCAAGTTTTTGGAATAATTTTCAAAATTTAACAACAACAACAAAAAAAAAACCCTGAATAATTAAAATGTATCCTTCCAAATAAGGCAAATTGATGCTGATAGTTTATCTTCCCCCTTTCTAGAATATATAATTAAGACCACTTTTCTTTTTCTTCAAAACTCTTAATGTCTGATCTAGCACAAACCACTAAGAAATAAATTGTGGTCACTGATATTCAAGAGCTCAAAAATTTGAGCCACTTCAGCCTAAGAAAATTGCAAGTCATAGAAATACTAATTAATATTCATTAATATATCCTTTTCTTCATCTATTTTATAACTAATGCAAAAAAAAATTTAAGACACTCAGGATTAAGTGATTTGCCCAGCATCACACAGCTAGGAAGTGCTAAATGACTGAGGCTGGATTTGAACACAGGACATCCTGAATTCAGGGCCAGCATTCTATTCCCTGCATCATCTAGCTGCCCCTTGCAAAAGCTTTTTAAATGCATCCAAAATAATTCTAAGAAGGGTTCATGTCAAAAGGGATTCTACATCATCTAATAAGAGCAGAATGAAAAATAATCCTAAAAAAATCCTACATGTACCTGAAACTAGATTATTCAGAGGCATTAGAATTAAGAATACTTGGGAAAGACTTCCTGTAAAACTTTTAGTTGGGATTTAAGAAGTCAATAGATAGAGAAAAGGAGGAAGAAGATTCCAGATTTGGAGGACAGCTAGAGAAAATGCCTATAGATTAGAAATAAGTGTTGTTTGTGCAACAGCAAGGAGACCCAGATGGTTCTGAAGGGGAGAATAAAGCAGGTAACCTTGCATTGCCACAGCTCTCCCTCACTAAAATCCAGCTTACTTGCATGCCATGGCAGCACCTCTCTGATGTTATAGTCCTCTTCAAGAACAAAGGATAAACAACAAGAAGATTGTTCAGAACTACCTGGGACCTTAGGAAGAAGAGAGGCTCAACTAGACAAGTTCATCCCTGGTCTTAAAATAGGGGAACTCTTTCATTTTTAAAAGTCTCCTAAACTTCCTGGAATTTCTCAGCCCCACCAGACTTTCTCTGGGGTCCTTATGACCAGAGATGATCTTAGTTCACTTTTGCTTTCACTCCTATTAGAGTCTTCACACCAACTAGAGTCAACTCTATAGCCCCTATACATCTTTAGATCCTTGATTGCATCTATAGTCTCCTGAAATGGACATTCTCTTCACCACTGCAGCTGGTAAAAAGAAGTTACTAGTTCAATAACCTCTTATGAAACTTACTAGCTATCTGACATGAACTACTTAATCTCCAGAGGCATCAAGTTTCACTCATTATAAATGAAGATGTTGAAATAAATGGCCTCAGAATTCACTTCTAGCTCAGTATCTAAGACAACCATAAACACCCTCCATGGAGAATTTATTAGGAGCATTGAAGGTTGTTTAAATAGGTTTTCCATTGCTTGCAGTTCTATTCTAATCTTCTCAAAGCTTAAGGATGCTTTTACACCTTGTTAAGCAGCCTTCTCAAGCTGGAAGATTCCTCTGTCCCTTCCTCTGCTTGGTCAGCTCCAAGAACTTCTATTTGAAGGAAGCGCTCTAATCAACCAAATTCAAGTCTTTCTTCCTTTCTCTACAGCCCCACCCTCACCCTACTTTGGACTTCATGACCTACCATGTACTTCTCTTCTCAAAACCCTCAACAAGGCACCCTATTCTTCTACCTGCCTTCCCTCCCCCAACCTCTGTGAGCTTCAATCAGCAACCTAAGACTTTTATCTATTGTTTGTGCAAGGTTGCAATCTACACAGATGGAAATAATGCACAGGAGTATCCTAATCTAAAAAAACAAAGATCTTTCTCATAGTGACTATCTTGCATCTCCATATTTAATGTAATTCAGGGATTAATTATAAATATTAGTTTGTCAAAAGAAAATATTAGGATATTAAAATAAAATCATCCTTAAACTTAGATTTAAGTCACTACCCATTTCAAAATAAACCACCATTAACGATTTATGATAAAATGAATTTTAAAATGTCACATTTTAGAATCTGATAGGACCACAAAAACAGGTGAATTTTAGTACTAGAAACAAACTATCAAAAGAAAAGAAAACACAGGACAGGGGCATGACGGAGTGATATCTCAAGCTTTAAAGATCATACCTAGTGATTATTTTTCTACCCACCAAACCACTTTAAAGAGTTATTTGTGGGGTAGCTAGATAGCCCAGTGGATGAAGCACCAGCCCTGAAGTCAGAAGGATCTTAGTTCAAATCTGGCCTCAGACACTTAACACTTAATAGCTGTAAGGCAACTCACTTAATCCCAATTGCCAAAAAAAAAAAAAAAAGTTATCTGAAAACATCAACAATTATTCTTTTGCCAAATTTTGGATAAAATAAGAAAAAAACCCATGCAAGTAATTTCTTCTCAGAGAGTTAAAAAGCTATGAATCATAAGTTTCTATTTCAAGTAGGATATAATAGTGGCTACTAAAATCAAAGAAAAATTATTGCAAAGTTGTATAGTTTCAGGATAAATAGGGACTAATAATGATTTTAAAAAATAAGATAATAGAATTTTATGTGCTTATACATTTCTTTATGTAAAAGGATTTTTGTTGAATATGATCTACTTCCCATGAAATTATTAAGAGTATTCTGACTATGGACTGATGATGCTATACTTATACAATACAATTCAAGTAAGATGTTAAATCAACTTCCTTAAATTACTTGCAAGAAGGTATTAAGATTATTTTACCAAGCACAATGGCTAGTGTATCCAGTCTCTAAAGTACCGAGCAAGAATCTAACTTTCTCTCTTTAAAAAACTATATAATTTAATAGTCATGCGTGACTTTGCAAGTTAAGAGAATTTTTCTAAATTTATTTTGGCAATAGAATTTTCTCCAAAGCTTTTTTTTTTTTTTTTTAAAGTTGAGCTTCCCTTACAGCAAACTGCTTCTGCTTTAGATATTCCCCCTCTCGTACTTCTCTTAAGGATACTCTGAGACCTGACTGGATCCTCTCTCTGTAACCCAAGTCTCAAAATAACAGTATTACTAATGACACTGACAAAAACTCTTAATTCTCCAGCTCAATTATCCTTATTATTTTTCTATGACAAAGGCAGGAGAAAAATAATAACAGAAAGAAACTTTTGTTCTCTCACCTTCATCCTCTTCTAAATCTACAAGATGTTCTTCAATCTCTCTCTCTGCTCCACCAAGTATAGCTTGAAGACGTTTTTGTTTGGCTTTAATCTTCTTTAGTTGTTTTTCCTTGAATAACAAATATCCAAGTTAGAAAAAGTATGAGGGAAGTTTCTTTCTCTTAAATTCAAAATATTAACATAAGTATCTATAAAAACTTTGAAAGTGGAACAAGAGGAACTTCCTGCACATATATTCTCAACTTCAGATTACTTCAAGTAATTGTCTTATCAACTACTGATACTCAAAATATTTTATGCAAGATTATCATTCCCATGCTATAATCATCAAATTGACAAGTAAAATATGATGATATGAAGCTTTAGAACTTGGTACAGAATAGGCTTGAAAAGTATATTTTCACAATACCAGGCTCTACTTCTCAAGTATAATTTCAACACTTATTCCAAGAGAAGCATGACAATTAAGTAATTAACCTGATGAAATGTGTAGTTGTAATCTAATAGTAAAGTATTTCTATAACACATAGAAGCACACTGAAATCTTTCCACTATAAAAAGATCATCTAAGGAAGGACTGAAACCAGCTCTGGTGGATGGAGTAGCCATACTAACAAAAATAACCAATCCTTGAAGTATTAGTCTTCTTCCTAACATCTCCGTTTTTACCTCATCTCTCTATACTTGAGAATACAAGGCTCCACAATTGTACCTCCATCCCTGTACAGAGATAACAGGCAGAGAGCCAGGGAAGAAATGATTTCATGGGTCTTCCTACCCCAAACCTTTGGGATATAGGCTTGAATCAAACTTGAAAAGAAAGGCAATCCTGAGACTAATTACCATGTCTCAATCACTTATAATTTTCCTCTGTACATTACTGCCTCATAGTACTTGCTAGACTTCTGTTTCCCTCCCTTTGTCTCCCCTCTTCCCCCTCTCCCTCTTCCTTTCTCCATCTCTCTCATTTCAAGAAGCCTCACTCACAACTTTGCATTCTACACAGAGAAATTACTGAAAGAAAAAATATATAAGGACTAAGTTGAATTGATTTTATAACTCTGTTTGAATCACTGTTCTTCAGAAAGTAAAGCTGAAATTTTAAAGACTGAAAAAGTTCCTAGAATGGCAAGCAGCTCCAGGTCAAATCTTCCCTCCCATATTAGCAGGGAAATAGTTGTAAGTTTTATTAGTAAAGAGGGGATACAATTTTTTATAATGCTACTGTACTGTCACCCAGCGAAATGTCTGGTTCATGGATAAGTAACCCCACTCCTTGCTGCTCTCTCGTCTAACAACATTTTTCTTCTATCAACCACTTGCAGGGGATATTTATGCCTAACAATTTTGGGACCCATTCAACCTTCATTTGTTTTCCTAAAATCAACACTATCTGCATGGGAGAACCACCTGATACATCTACTTAACTTCAACTATCACAAACTCTACTTATAATCCTGATCCTTTCTCTCTGAACTAAGTTACCACAAACTACTTACTGTGAGAGTCTCACTTCACCCACCTAACTGACCACTTATTAGATACCTAAACCAGGCTACAACTTGGTCATTTCTAACTGCTGTACTATCTCCTCCAGTCCAAGAGAGTATCTTCACCATTTCTTCATATGCTGGCTTTGTAAGCTGACAAGCAGCCACCTCTCTTATTTCCCATTCCTTCCCAGAACTTCATTCTACAATACCTTTTAAGAACGTCATAACTCACTGTGTCTAGAAATTCTAGCTACCACAGCAAGTCAAAAGAAACTGGGTAAGTGATAGAAAATCAGAGATATATTAATAAGGTCAGTTCTGAGTGACAGAAAATGAGCAGGAAAGTAAGGTATGCTAGGTCTGTGTTTGCACTGACAGAAGAAAAATAAAAGATTAATCAAATCTACCTCATTAATAATAAATCTGCTTTGAGAACAATAACTTGTCAGCCCCTTTTAGTATACAAAAAATAGTGAAAAGGCAAAAACACTTAGGCCTAAATGATACAGTGAATTTTTATGAAGATATAGGTAATAGTAAACCTAAAAGTGTTTCATATCATATGAACTAATAAATAAGTATTTATTAAGTACTTATTATGTACCATACTCTATGCTAGACATTGGAGCTACAATGTCTCGTAGCTCCTTCCTTCAAGAAATCTATATTTTATGGGAAAAGACAAATACATACATAACTAAGTACAAAAAAAACAAAGATGATGAGAGGAAGAGAGAGGAATTATGGTAGGTAGGGAATCAGAAAAGGTCTCATGTAGAAGGCAAGAGATTCCATTAAATCTTGAAGGAAACTGGGAATGCTGAGACTCTCATACGAGATAGGAAAACAGTACATAATAGAGCAGGGGACAAAAGTATTGAGTGAAGGGAGAAAAAGGTGTGTGAATGTGACAATGAGTAAGTCAGAAAGAATATACTAAAAGAAAAATAAGTGGTTAAATCTAGGCTATCCATTCCAAACCAGTATAAATAAACTCAGTGAAGAAATTCTGTTTCTGTGTATGTTCAATATATTAATGCAATGTTATGGATGAAAGTTAAATATCAGAATTTTTAAAAAATTTAAGTTAACTACAAATTGACTATTTGAAATATTATATAGATTTTGGACAATATTCCATAAATGAGCAAATCACTTCACATGGCATCTTTTTTTAATGCTAGAAAACAATAAAAGCTTTTCTCCAATCACCTTGTTACATTTCTGTCTCTTTACAGAATCTAGTTTTCTGTTGACATCTTTGTTGTTGACTGCTTGAGGACTAAGATGCTCAATAATTGTATTAATTTGCTTTAGAGATGTTGTACATGACCTGAAAAATAAGAAAAAAAAATTATTTTCTACTCTATTATAGCTATTTTTCAATTTTAATGACAGGAAGATGCTAAAAAACAATAATATTCCACAGTATATTGAGTAGATATAAAATGAATAATAAACTAGAAATCTTACTGTTAGCTACAAAAATATTTGAAAGGATCACAGGCAGTCCAAACCTAGTAATTTTTATTTCTATGGCTATTTTAATTTCAATACACAGCAAAAAAAAAACAAACAAACAAACAAAAAAAAAAAAAAAAAAAAAAACATTAACTTATTACCATTTGTAAAGCATATAAAAGGAAGTCCATTATACTATTAGAAAGCAAGTATAAGTTTTAAATA